>NW_018243813.1:12828-84034 GCF_001263595.1 Phalaenopsis equestris | reverse complement strand
TTTCTCTCAGCTGGATATTTCATAGCCTTTAAAACATCCAAAATGGTTTCATGGTCATTAATATTCATAGTTAACTTTCCTTTTTGCACATCTATCATAGCTTGTCCAGTAACAAGAAAAGGTCTCCCCAAAATAATGGGATATTCTTTATCTTCCTCCATATCTAATACAATAAAGATCCATAGGAAAGATAAATTTATCCACTTTAACAAGCAACATCTTCAATAATTCCTTTTGGATAAATAATAGATCGATTAACAAACAGAAGGGTTACAGTAGTGGGAGAAATATTGGTTAAATCTAACCTTCTAAATATAGATAGAGGCATCACATTAATGCTCAGTCCTAAATCACATAAAGCTTTTCCACATAATCTTTCTCTAATTGCACAAGGAATTGTAAAGCTACAACGATCTTTAAGTTTTCGAGGAAAATTTTTATGAGCATAGGAAAGATAAATTTATCCACTTTAACAAGCAACATCTTCAATAATTCCTTTTGGATAAATAATAGATCGATTAACAAACAGAAGGGTTACAGTAGTGGGAGAAATATTGGTTAAATCTAACCTTCTAAATATAGATAGAGGCATCACATTAATGCTCAGTCCTAAATCACATAAAGCTTTTCCACATAATCTTTCTCTAATTGCACAAGGAATTGTAAAGCTACAACGATCTTTAAGTTTTCGAGGAAAATTTTTATGAGGTGTAGCGCTGCACTCCTCACTTAGTGCAATTGTCTCGTAATCCTCAAATTTCCTTTTCTTGTTTAATATCTCCTTCATAAATTTTGCATAACTTAGCATCTGTTTCAAAGCTTCAGCGAAAGGAATATTTATCGTAATCTTCTTAAGTACGTCCATGAACTTTGAAAATTTTTTATCCAACTCATGTTGTCTAAATCTTCGAGGAAATGAAGGTGGTGGTCTTTTTAAATTGATTTTAGTTAGAGATATTAATTTTTCCAGATCCTTAGAAACATGTTCTTCGGGTCTTTTAGTTTCCTTTGTTTCTCTCACAACATTTTTCTCTTTTATAACCACATCCTCTACCTCTCTTCCACTTTTTAATTGGATAGCTTCTACTTGTTCATTAGTGTTCTCTTTAGGGTTGATCTCAATGTTGCTAGGAAGTGTTCCTTGAGGTCTATTGCTAAGTGAATTAGCAATTTGTCCCAGTTGATTTTCTATGTTTTTAATCACATCATTTTGACTTTGCAAGTGGTTTCCCATTTGAAATACCACTTCTTCCATAGACATCTTCTTATTCTCAAATTGTTGAATATTGTTAGAGTCCGGTGGATATGAAGGTCTATAGCTTGTGTTCCTCTGATTATTCCAACTTCAATTAGAATTTGCATGATTATTTTCCCATTTTTGGTTTCCACCGTTTGTAGTATGATTCCAGTTAAAATTAGGATGGTTCTCCCAACCTGGGTTGTGAAAGTTAGAGCACGGGTTGTTTATGGTATTTAAAGTATCATATGATAAGTTAGAATCAATTTATGCCCTAATGAACTTTCCTCACTTACTGGAGTAAATTGTGTTTGGTTCATTCCAAATTGGTCCAACTTCCTTGATATTGCGGCAACTTGAGATGCAAGAATTGTAATCACATTTGAATCATGAACACTAGCTACTTTTTTTTATTTACCCTTGTAGAGGGCCATTGAAATTCATTTGTAGTCATTTCTTCAATTAATGCATATGCTTCATCAAATGATTTTGACATTAATGATCCACCAGCGGCAGCATCAATTATAAACCTAAGGGATTCTAGTAACCCATTATAAAAAGTTTGAATGATTAACCAATCGGGCAGAGCATGGTGTGGACACTTTCTTATGAGTTCCTTAAATCTTTCTCTGGCTTCGTATATTGATTCCCCTTCATACTGACAAAATGAGATAATATCTTTTCTAAGTTTAGAAGTCCTTGAAGGTGGAAAATACTTAGTTAGGAATTTCTGAGTTAACTCCTCCCAATTTTTAAAAGAGTCAGGTGCTAATGAGTGAGAAAGGAAAAAACATTAGTCTGACAGTATCATCTGACATAACGTTATAATGAAATATAGCACAAAGTTCTATAAAATTTGATAAGTGTAAATAAGGATCCTCCAAAGGAGTTCCTCTAAACTGATTGTTCTACACCAGTTGGATAATCTCAGGATTTATTTCAAATGAATCAGCTTCTACGACAGGGTTTTGTATATTTGAGTGAATTTCATCTGTCGTAGGATTTACGTAATCCCTCAATGAAGTATGATGATTTTCCAAGTTATTATCTTGAAAATTTTCAATTTCCATTTCTAGTTTTCCGAGTCCTCTTTGTATTTTTATTTTTTTTATTTTTTTTCAAACTCGGGATCATAAGGCATAAGTTCTACAGATCCTTTGTTTCTCATACGTAACACAACAAACAATACATTAATAATTAAACAAATAATAGAATTAAACAAATAATATAATTAAACAAATAATAGATGAAATATATTCAACACATCAAAACATTTTCACGAACACCTTATTTTTTCACAAAAACAGTTTTTTTTAACACTTTTTCATACAAAAACACTTTTTACACAAAATAGTTTTTTTTAAGACACTATAGTTTTCCAAGTCTAAGTCTAATTACTTCAACTAAAATTATCCTAAAGTTCTTACTGATGCTTCCCCGACAATGGTGCCAAAAACTTGACAGTGACTTTTTATATACCTAAAAATACAAGATTTGACACCACTACTAGAAAGTTTAAATCCTCGACAATGATGAAACCCCTTTTTCTAACCTAAATTTGTTTTTTTAAAAGTGTAGGGATGAAGTTTGAAGAGTTGTCACTAGAACCCTTTCAAAAAACGTCCAAATAAGTTGAATTTCGTCCCATAACTGTCAAAAGTCAGTCCATAGTCGTCCCGGGCGTCGTCGGGGGGCTTGAGGGCGCCGTTGGCGAGATTTTCTGTCATTTTTTTGTCTTCTCGGGTAAATCTCACCGTCAGCGCCGTTTTTCCGCCGTCGGCGAGCAGACTGCGCAACTCCACCATTTTGCTCTGTTTGGCTCCGTTTTAGCTCTGTTTCGCCCCATTTTAGTTGTGTTGTGTTCCTAACAGATAGCCCTACAAAATAAGTAGGAAAACAACCTTCCTTTAAAGTGTAATCTCATTCAAAAATATGAAAGAAGTGTAAAAAATTTTAAGCATCAAAAGACTTATCGAAAGGTGACAACAAAATTTCATTTATTGCTTGTTTTTGCTCCAAATTGCACCGTTTTTGCATCTTCCAAATTGCACTTGTTTTTGCTCCAAATTGCACCGTTTTTGCATCTTTTTTCTCCAATGACCATAATTCATCATACCTGCAACAAAAAATCAAAAATACCCTTCTTTAAAGTGTAATATCATCAAAAACAATTTAAAACAGGTATGAAAATGTCAACATATTTTCCTTTGGTCAGCAAGTATAAGTATAGTGTCAGAATTTAAGAAAGGAGCTAGCATGAACTGTATCAACAAAAGAAATATTACCTAGAAAACTCAAGAAAGAGCAGCGTGATGAAAGAAAACTCAAAAAAATCGGCAAATGACTCACGACGGAAATCTTGAAGTAAAAAAAAACATCAAATGGTAACTCAAAGAAAAATCACTAAAAACACGGGAAGATCCCGGAAGAAGACCATGAGTGCTTTACCAAAAATTCTAATAAAATCCGACGAAAAATCCAAAGAAAGAAAACCGCAAGCACTCGGGTCGAGGCTAGACTCAAATACTATATATTTGTACTTGAGGGACGTCGAAATCTACTATCGGTCACCCGGATGTATAAAGCCCATCATTCAACTAGAAGGGTGTCCTACTAAACTTAACTTAGGAGGGTACTCCTTAACCCGATACTGGTGATCAACAAGTGGACAATTAAGTTACAATATATTTAAAATGTATATTTTAGCATGCACGTGGATTTCAGGCATACAAAAGGAAGTTGTATCAATTTTTGTAGTAAAAATATTTTTATAAATATCGTATCTGTTATTATCATGTTTTGTTATTAGTTTAAGAAAAAGTTATGATTGTCCACGAGTCGATCACGCCATCGAGCGTAGGACTGTCAATAACCTAAGAGGTACGAGTCCCCCGCTAATCTCCTACAGTTTATCAAGTCCCAGGATTGGGTCCTGAAGTCATAGAATGGAATATCATTTCGCTCTATCGTCGGCGTGTCTTTGTCATTATTGCCCTAAGCCCCAAAAACAAAACCGACCTAATTGCGACCTTGCTTCATGGTTTCATATATAGCAGAAGACTATATATGGGCACCTATGTGTCTGACATAAGAATTGAAAATCAAACCAAGAAACAAGGAAAAAAAGAATAAAAATGGGGATGAGAGAGAGGAGGAACTGATCCACCCAAAAAGTTGAAAAAACGAAGGGTGAATCAACCCTCAAAACTTGTAATGAAAAGATCTAAAAAGGAGGGCCCAATGTCCTTGAATCAATCCAAGAAGGATATCATTTTCTCAAATTTTATGAATGAATCAACCCAAGAAGGGTATCCCTTTCAAATCTTGTTTTGAACAGGTCGAAACGGGCCCGAATTAATGTGGCAATTGTATACACGGCTCCACCACCACTTACATAATCACATACCCAAGCTTTAACTCAAACTCAAATGTGACATTTATCCAAACATTAATGTCAAACTTCAAAAAAAAAAACTCTTTCGTGAATGACAATTTTATGAGCTCTTAAATCCTTCATGAATCTGATTCATATCAACTTTATGATTTCCCGAAATGAAGTTGTAAGAGCCTTCCATATTTCACAAAATAAAGGAAAAAAATCCATAGAGGGAAACCTTCTAAACTTCCAAAATCATGCCAATATCAAAACCATTTAATTCCAACCCTCATTAAAATCTTCTCATGTTAGATAAGTAAAACACCAGTTTAAAGAATATATAAGTGCTCATGGCCAGGGCAAATCAAGAGGGCAAAATGAGCCCGAATAAAACTTTAAAAGGCTCATGGGTAGGGATAAGAAAGGAGACAGGGGCTCACGGGTAAGGTCAAGAAAAGGCACAACCAAAACCACATAACAAGCTCACGAGTAGAGACCAGAAAAAGCACAACCAACCCCCCAATATAAGCTCACGAGTAGAATTTTAGATATGAAAAAAAGGGAAAGCCACCACATATATTGTTATTATGTTCCTTTGATATACATAAGAGAGTGAATGAACAAGCTCTTGTAAATCATCCGAACTGAAACCATTTTCATCAAATAAAACATGATAGTGAGCTGGTCTGCTTATATCAAGCATTCCCACATAGAAGCACATACTGAAATCATAATTTTTTTTTTTTGGATGACAAACTTGTTTATCAACAACAATACCAGGAGGAACGTTATCCGGAGAATCTCCAACCAAACCGAGCCCAACAAGAGGGGCAAAAAAAATAACATGTTAGGCAAGTCGAGCCCAACAAGAAGGGCAAACAGCATAACATCTCAGGCAAACCGAGCCCAACAAGAAGGATAAAACAGAGAGTCGTAAAAGGTAAACCGAGCCCAGCAGGAAAGGGAAACAAAAAAAACCATGAAAGACAAACCGGGCCCAGCAGGAGGGACAACAGAAATATCCATAACAGATACACCCGAGCCCAATCAAAGGAGCAAAACCGTAACAGGTAAACCCGAGCCCAACAAAGTGGCAAAACAAATAGAGTTTCAGCCCAAAAAAAATGAGTCCAACAAATGGAAAAAAATAAAAAAAAAATGATTTCAGCTCAACTAAACCCAACAAAAGAGAGCCAACAACATATAAACTTTTGAACCAAAATGAATCCAATACATGGGTAAGAAAGCAAAGTAGCACTTCCAGCTAAAATTCAACCAATACCGAGCCACCAAATAGGGAAAACAGAGCAAAATTTCCAGCTAACATTTAATCCCAAAAGAAGCCAAAACCGAGCCCACCAAATGGGTCAAAACAGGGCAGAATTTCCATCATTTATTTGGACAGGAATAACAATAATTAAAAGCATCAATATTTCATTTTAGCATGAATTCTATATGAGCAAATATCATTTTAGAATTCATAACTGTGGCTTCCAAAATATTTTGAGCAGAAAAGAAACGCAAGCAATCCTTTCCCCTAAAATTACTCTTCCTTTAACAATAAATTGATTCAGCAAGGAGAAAAGAAAGAGGGCTGCAGCTTTCAATATACAGGTATAGAAATGATAGAAGCGTAAGAAGAAGATTTGCATGTAACAATGGATCAAAACAGGTTTTCCCTAAAATGCTATTTCAACTAATCAACATAGAACTTCTAAATCAGATCCAATAAAAGTATTAAAGACCCAATACTTGATATCAATGTCATTACGAAATACCAGCTAAGACAAAATAAAGCCTCATATATGCACTCCCTATTTTAACATCTCCAATATGTGTCGAGCAGGGAAAAAGAATAGAGAAGAGAAGGAAGAAGTACATTGCTCGAGATTTCCTAAAAGAAAACAACAGAGAAAAGGCCACCAAGCTTCCAAACACCCAGCACACAAGGGCCTAGCCGAGAAGGAATTTTGGCAGAGCCTTCAACTAGCAAAAACCTCAGCCTTGCTTTCTCTCAGAAAATTTTTAACAACTCAGAAAAGTACCCTAAAAAGCCTTTTTATAGGTAGAAATGAGAGGGGGACAACCATATTTACCACAACTTTGTGGTTGAATCAAATGACGGGGAAGGAGTCATCACAATAAAGAAGGAGAAGGTAAAGCCTCGAGAAGGAGAAGGGTCGGCCAACCCAACTGCGATTGGAGAGCCGAAAGGTCGAGCGGCCATGTGAGGAAGGAGAAGAGTCGAGAGAAGGGAGGAGGCCTCATGGATCATTCAAGGGAGCTAGGGCACGGAGAGAGAGCGAGCCAAACACCTGATCGAGCCACGAGGAGTCAAATGAAGGTTAAGTGTGCGGGAAAGGGGGTAAATAAGGTTTAGGATTAAAATTAATATTATAAGTAATAATATAAATATAAAAGTATTTAATATTTCAAAAAAAAAATTTGATTTGTACATTTTTATTCGTGTGTCATAGCATAACAAAAAGGATATCTTTTTTAGGTAATTTTGACTTTCTGGACGTGTTGGCGGGGTCTGTTTCGTCATTGGAGGTCGTTTTGATGAATTCATCGATTTGCATGCAATTTGCTCGTGTGCGGATTTATGGCAATATGGGTGTCTTTCCTAGCTACAATTAATGTCCCATACGCATTGGCATAGTCCATTTCATCATCGGAGGTTATCCGGAGAAGTTCACATTTTCATCCATCATTTAAGCTCAATTTTAGTTCAATCTTGTGCAACTTAGTGAATTTTGTGCATTTTGTGTGTGTGTGTGATCATAAACTCCTAAAGAGGTTTTCCTAGGGCTTGAGATCCTATTGGGAACTTCTCCTAGAGTCTCCACATCATAGTCCTTAACTCCACATCATAGTCCCATAGTCCTTAACCACTCGACCATACGGCGATGGTTTTGAGATCATCAATGCGAGACATCACAAGAGAAATAGGAAGTGGCAGGAATTTCTAAGGTGATGGATTTCAATACTTGTTTTCTAAGATGGTCAAGAGGAACCTCTAGAGCAAGATCTCAGGATCCTAAGGAAAAGAGTAATGACCTCAAAATGAGGTCAACACTTGCTCGGACCTGTCTCCACAAATAACACTAAAGATCGAGTCTGGTGATGATATATCAGCTAGTAAAGTTTAACTGACACAATTATTAATCGGTTCCTCGAAACAAGCTTAAATAATGTATAATATAGCAAAAAATTAAATCATTTATTACAAACAGACATTAGCTAGCACTCCACTAGTTTTTCCGATTTAGTATAAGAGATCGTTTTCCAACCGATATTTTTTGTAGTTTTTTTAGCCTAAATTTTTTGGTTGATAACACGCCAAATTTCTGTCGGGAATAATTTGCAGTGAAAGTTCTTCATCATAAAGCATTTCATACTAAGGATATTCGGCCCTCAAATTCTTTTGTAAATTAGATGAAATTTAATTTTGCTAGCTGGGAATAATCCGCTGGAAATCATCGCTTTTCTTGCGGTTTGATGAGAGCACCTCAAGCTTTGATATATGTAGTGATGAAGTGAAGATGTTGAAAAGGCTTAGTAGCTTGCTCAAAAAGAAGCACAAAAGTTTTGGAATGTCTTAAACTTATAAATTGCATGCCAAGAAAAGTTTTCAGGTGAAAAAAATCATATGCTTCAATTGCAAAAATATTTGACGAATGAGCGGTGATTGTCTAAATCCAACCACTAATACAAATGGAAAGAAAAAAGTAACAAGAGAAAGGATAAAAAGAAGCTACTAAAAAAAGTAAACAAAAATGTTGTGAGCAAATCTGAAGTCCAAAGACTCTAGCTCAAACTCATTAGATGAAGTCATCTTATGTCTTATAGCAGCTTGGGATTCGATTTTAGACTCATAAGGACTATACGATAAAATTACTTATGAAGATTTAGATATTGCTTATAATGACTTACTGAATATAAGAATCAAAAAGAAAATATAAGGTACGAAATAGAGAACATAGAAGTCTTGATATGCATTTTTCTAGCTTAAAAAGTGAATATGATGAATTAAAAAAAAAAAGAATAAATCTTTAGTAGATCCATTTTTGGTTGTTATTAAGTTAGAAATAATATTGAACTAAGGGCAAGATTGCATGTATGCTTAAAATCACAAGCTATCATGTGACTTCAACTGACAGAATGCATGCTAGAAATCACAATTACTCTATCCATTCTTCAAATGTACATGCATATCAAACTCATAAGTTCAAACGTTATGAAATACATTTTATCAAATATATGATGTAATTTTTGTGAAAGAAATTATCATATTTCATTTTTTTGTTATGCAATAATGTAATGCGCATTACATTCACAGGATTAGAGTGTTTGTCATGCTATTGGATCCAAGCTTACTTGGATGCAAAATCTTGAAAATAATTAATGTTGTAGGTTAGTCTTCATAAAGGTTAAGCAGAGATGAGTCAGTAACTAATATATACAATAATAACATTAAACTATCTAAAGGTACAAATTCAAATTCATGTGCAGAAGGAATGGTAATCAGTAACTTATCTCCAATTAAAATTTTTTTCACATATATTTAGGTCCCTATATTAGTAAAGTTTCATTCATGCCTAACTAATCTATATATACTCAATATTCTATCTAATAAGTTAATGAACTATTTTAAACTATGATTTAAAAATAATTTTATAATTCAAATGAAATTTATATTTTAGATATTTAGATTATTTTAACATGAATATTTCTTACAGTCTATGAATTTTATAATTTTATGCTGAATGAGCATGAACTTATAAACTTGCATGCATACATTAAGCATCTTAAACTTACAAGAATAGAATGGTATTCCATCATTTTTTTTTTGTGCAAATGAATGCTGATTATCTACGTAAATAACTGATTCTTTAATTAAAAATATGTTAAACTAATTATCTACAAACAGTCTACCATTTCAATTGATCGTCAAACTTGAAATTATAAATATAATGCTAAGATTTGATTTTGATGATGACATTATTTATGTAATGATAATAAATTTGATCTGAAGTTTAGATCTAGTTTTTACATATGAAATCCTATGATAGCGTCACACACTTCTTACAAAATATTTTTTTTAATATCTTAAAAATAAATATTTTAAAATTATTAATGTTTTTATTAGAGACAAGTTTGTATCCCTTGTGTTTAATTGTTCATGTCTTTTATATTTTACATTTATCTTTCTTAAATGCTCCTTTGTAATGATTTTCATATTGAATAAAGAATGTGTCATTTTACTTATAAAATGGTAAATAATATATTAAGCATGTTTATCCATAATTGTTTTTATCTCCACATACTTATTCACTTGATAATGGGAGAGAATCTGATTTATACTGAATTTATTGTTGTTGAATTGAAAATCGTCGACATTTTTATAAAAACATTACTGGATGAAAGATTTTATAATTTACCACAGAAGCTTGGCATGTTAGAACGTAAAAATTAAAATCATGAATTCTCTGGCATTCATATTTCTTTAATTCATTTTAGTTTCTATTTTTTACTTTGCTAAAAGGGAAAGAAGTATGTATGTTAATCTTTACATTTTTTATATGCATAAATGTGGCAATAGGATTAGGATGATGATTCATGTAGCCGACCTCACAGTCGACCGTTAAATTGAGAAATAGATATTTGATTTAATAAGATATATATAAATAGTTTTGACAATGTAATTATTTAATTTTGAAAATACGAGACCAAACCGATCTTATATAGAGGATAGTTTAAATAAACGAGCACAATAATACAAGTGACATACCTATACCGAGAAATAGTCATAACATTTATCTGTGAGGCTCGATCAAATAAACTAAAGAATTTATGACATCTGTTTTAGTCTGTGAGCTTTTATGTTGACCGACAAGTTTCCCTACTTAATATGAAGAATTAGATATGGTTTATATTATATGTGTTCTTAAAGCTCTCTATAAATACAAGCCCCTATAGTTAATTACCTCTCAAATGACTGAAGTCACTTAAGAGAACTCTCGATGATGATCAGAGGTATCAATCTTCAAGAATTCAAAGTTTAAGGTTTCCAAGGTTGGACATAGAAAAGTCAAGTGGGAAAAAAAACCAAATGGGAACAATTATTTTTGGATTCAAAGGAAATAAAAGTAGGAGATGTCACGGATCCTGAGGGAAATCTCAGTGACTTCCGAAACTATCTTATTGTTCGACTGTAATTTTTAGAAGATGTTATTTGATGTTTCATCCTGTCAATTTTATTATTTATAACTTATATTTGCATGACAATGTAATACAAATGGCCTGAAAGATATGAGAGTTTACGTCTTATCAGATGACAACCTTGAAACCAAAAGTGAGTTAGGGCTTAAATTGCACAACCTGACTGTGCAAAGGATTAAAAGATAAAGAAAGGATTTATGTCGCATTAGGCAGACTACCTCGAAATCCTATGGTTTGTTGTTTAACTTTAAGGAGAGGTTTGTTGTTGCAGATCTGTCGAAGTTTTTCTTCTATATATCCTCGTTGTGCTGCCCACGGTATTAGTTCCAAGCTCTACGTCGTAGAAATTTCAAGTTTAGTTTATGTTTAAATGTACATGCAATTGCTTGGTCGGTGATCTGCTGTTGGGTACCTCCTATAAAACCAGACTACTGTCCTCCTATTCTAAAAGGTATAATACATAAAAGAAATAGTATGGGTGTACTAAAAGAAAGCATTAGAAAAGAAAATGTAGTAAAAATGTACAATAAAGGAAAGCAACATAATGTACAGGAAAGAAAATAAAATGTTGTAACATAAAATAAAATTGTGTATTTGACAGGTCTGCTGCTCCTGCAAGTGGGATTAGTGTTGCAGGTAGAAGATAAATAAGTATACTAGAAAATTTAACTAGCGGGGCAAGCAAACATTTGCATATAAAATAACAAGTGGGAATGCATCTCATGAAAGACTCGAAGAAAAACTGGGAGTGACTCATGAAAGCTCAAAGAAAACCGTAAGCACTCGAGACGAGGTGGACTCAGAATCAAGACCTTGGGTCAAAATCAAGACTCTAGGGCCCTAACAAAATAATCAACACCATGCATGTGCGATCCAACACTAAGTAAAAGTTCACCGGCCTAACAGTCGCAGAAAGAGGTAATTCCTAACCTAGTTAATATGGCTGACCCGTGAAATTTTCATAAAAGTATTTAGGAAGGATTTCATTTTTCAAAAGAAATTTTGATTTATCATGCACTTGAAAGATCTTTTTTTTAATTGATTATGTGTGTACATATATATATCACTTAAAAAAAATTTCATACTTTAGAAAGTTAATAAGTCTGTCATATTGGTAGGCTGGAACTTCTCATTGTCTGTAAAAGAAAGGAGTAACTATTTACTATGTATTAGAGATGAGGAAATGGCAATCCCTCATTCTCTCAAGGTCATTGAGTCACGATTGTGCTAGAACCTCTCACACATACCTAGATGCATTTTTCATCATTGTCCCCAAACCCCGAAACTGACCTACTTACAACATTGCTTGATGGTTTATATATAGCGGGAGCTATATATGTGCGCTTATGTTTTGGACATAAGCACCTAAATCAAACCAAGAAGCGAGAAAAGAAAAGAAGAAAAATAGGGTGAGAGAGAGGAGGGATTGATCCATTTGAAATACGAAAATTATAAAGGATGGATCTACCCTCCAAAGCCACATTCAAAACAATTGACGAAAAGACACAAAAATGCGGCACCACAATCCATGAATCAACCCAACAGGCATCATTTCCAAACCCACATTCTAAACAAACAAAAAAGGAAATGTGGTAACGCGACGGCTACATACATAGCCCACAACGCTTATGTGTGGACACCCCTAATCCCTACACTTGAATATTGCATTCACACCACCAAATATCTTTCACACTATTTCAAATAAAAAGTTCCACCATATTACATTTTAACAAGTGCAAGAAACCTCTTTTTATAGTTGAGTATATGTGGCTACGGTACTGTATGTCAAAATATCAAACCATAGATATTAGCTATGTATTGGAAATGTAAACACATAAGAATTGCATGGTATGTATGTAGATCTCCCAAAATGTATTAGATGTAACTTAAACCTTAACGAATAAAGCTTCAAAATACGACTTAAAACCTTAACGAATAAAGTTTTGAAATGCAACTTAAACCTTAAATAAAAAAGGCCTCAAAATGCAACTTAAATCTTAACGAATAAAGCCTCAAAATGAAGCATAAAACCTTAACTAATAAAGATCCAAAAACGTGGTCCGAAATTCACTGAAGAGAGCTTCAAATGCAACTCAAACATCACTAGAAAGAGCCCCAAGTGCAGCCCAAACATCACTAAAAAGAGCCGCAAGGTGCAACCCAACATAATTAAAGAGGGCCCCAAGACACAACCCAAACATATCACTAAGACATGGCAAAACCACAACCTAGATTAGTGCCAAAACATCTTAAAAACAGTCAACAAAACCCCTTCTAAACAAGGTAAAACTGCAGCCTGAATCAGCCCACAAAAGAATTTTTAAAAGGCTCCAAACCACAGACAACTCAGCCCAAAAGACGTGTTCTTAAAAGCCCCGAAATGCAGTAAATTCAACCCAACATATGCATTTTTAGAAGCCCTAAAACCATGCATATAGATGGCCCAAAATAGTACTCAAAACTTTTCCAAAATAGTTCTTAGTTCAACCCAAAAACAGTATTTAAACCCGTCCAAAATAGTAAATAAACAGTTTTAAAATGATGCTTAAATGTGACTTAAAACCATGCATATATCCCCTCCAAATCGCCAAAAGTTCAGCATAAATATACATAAACTCCAACAAATGTAACACTGTTGACCTCACTTTTGGTTGAGGTTTAATTTTTCCTCTTTAGTAGCCTAAGGTCTAGCCATAGGACTTTCCTATTGACTATTCCTAGAAAACTAGAAAAGGAACCCTCACCATTAGAAATTCTACACTCCTCTTTGCTCAACTTGAAGTTTCACATATTGGTCCTAACCTCTAGCACTTAATAGGTAGGGTCAATATGGGGGAGCTCAAGGTGAGTTCTCATAGGACTGCTTGCCCTTAGAATTGACTCTGGATGATGGTCTAGAGTTAAGGGACTCACTTTCACCCATTATCACTTATACCCACTCACAACCCTAAACCCAAAATTGTTGACTATGATCTCTTGATCCTTTTGGGAGACTCACGTAGATGGTCCCCTAAACCCACTGGCCCTAGGCTAGGGTTTAGCTAAGACCAGTACATAGAGGACCCAAAAGGGGATTCCATTGGTCCATAGCTCATCTGTGGTGGTTAACTTCCCAATTCTACCAAAAATATCCAACTTTGCCTTTTACTCCCAAACTTACCCAAATTACCTAAACAACCCCAAATCCCAAATTTGGTCAAAATCCTCAAATTCATCCAAAACATCCAAACTTGTTCAAAAGTCATTTCAAATCTTTTGAAAATACCCAACCTACCCAAAACCACCCAAAATTCTAAATTTACCAAAATACCCCCAAAATTGCCAAAATTACAAAAATACCCTTGGCAGCCCAAACCTTTCCAAAACACTCCAAATGTCTTCAAAACCCATTTGGACCCCTCAATTGGACCCATTTTGACCAATTTGATCAATTTTTACCAAAACCCCCAAATTGCCTTTAAGGGCCCCATTCCCCAAATTTACCTCAAATGTCCATCAAGTTGGTACTGATTTCCCAAAATTTCAAACCTAAAGTCAAATTCACCTTCCATGTGACCAATTTAAACAAAATAAAAGCTCAATTGGCTCATGCTTTGAGCCCTTGGCTCAAGCTTTGAGCCCAATTTTGATCTAAGTCAAACCCTCAATTTTGGTCCTATGGTCTAATCTTATCAAATTGAACCCTATGGCCTACTCAATTGGCCTCAATTTGAATCCTAAACTCTTCATAACATTCCTACACATCAATCTTGACCTTCAATTAGCCTTGGTGAGGCCTCAACTTCATTTAATTTCAACCGAAATCCAAAAATCCTCAAATTTTCTCCAAATTGGCTATCTCCAAATTCCACCAAATTGATTGCCCTAACCCCAAAATTGGCACCCAATTTAGGTTGAAAAACTCTTCATGATGTTTCTATAGACCATTTTCAACAATCAATTTGGACTTAGCCCAAGCCTAGCCCAACCTAGGCCCAAGTCCCCAAGTCTAGCCCAACATACAAGTCTAGCCCAACATACCCAAATTGGCCAAAATTCCAAAATCCTTCAAATTGAACCCCCAATTGAACTCAAAATCATATCAATCCTTCACAAAAAATCTTCATTACAATTATCTACACAGTATCGATCAATCAATTGGGCTCAAAATTATGGCTAGCCTAATCGAACCCAACTTTTAGCTATTTCGACCCAAATTGAACCCATACACCAAAATTGTCCTAACCACCCTAAAGTCACCAAATTTATGACTCCATAGCCACTAAGCTCCTCTTAAGGACCAGGCTAAACCACCCTAAATCCACCCCATGGCATGCTATGGACCAATGGATCCCCAAATTAAGGGATTTATGCCCATTTATGGGCCTTAACCAAAAATCTTCCCCATCATCACTTGCCATTGAGGGTTAATTATAATTAACCCTCCCATTGGCTCACCTGACCTCTTGGCCACCTCCCCTGGCTCTACCGGCTGGTCTAGTGACCGGAAAACACCAAAACTGAGAGCCTCAAGCTCAAATTCAAACCCAAACTCACCCATCTGAGCTGGCCAATTCCAATTGGTTTTAACACTTCAATACCCTCCACCTAAGCAATATTTTCCACCCCGAATTGGCCTCACCTCCATGGCCAAGTGGGGAGAGCTAAAAATTTTCTAAGGAAACTATTTCAAATTGCTTCCAGAGACTCCCTAGCACCCCCTAAGTTCAAGCCCACCATTTTCCCTCTATGGTTCCCTCTGTGAGAGTTCAATTTTGAGCTCAAAGTTTCAGTTGAAACCAGGTTTCAGTTATTTTGAGCTCAAAGTTTCAGTTGAAACCAGGACATATTTCCCCATAGCTCTACACTGAACTAAACCTCAATTACACCATCCCCACAAATCCCCACAATGAGAGAAGTTGATCCCCCACAAAAGCCCCCTCTCAAACAGCCTCCAGTGCAGACTTCAATCAACACTTGAAATTGAGCTTGGTCGAAATCATACATAGACCAATCACCAAGGATTGGGACTTCATCTAGAGGTTCGTTGGGACCAATAGAAGCTACAAAAACCATTTGATTGAGGCCTCCCCTCTCAGACAAAGGTATTGAACTCCAACCCTAAACTGAGCTTGTTTTGATTCTCCATATGTATGCACTGTATTTCATAATGTATAATCCATATAGATAGGTTCGTCTTGAGTAGATGAAGGTTTGGGAACAAACCCCATGCGATTTGGTTGAGTCTAGGCCAAGATCTTAAGGTTTTAGTGTGAACGGCTCACGTGTTAGGCATTTGGGGATGATAACGAAGAGTCGTCCGATCTCGCGTGTATCCAATGGACAAAGGAGATCAAGCCGGACATATCCATGGTGCATAAAGCGCTGTCCGCATGGAGGCTACGTGGCTGACGGTGTCAAATGGCAGAGCTACGCGTTGAGCCTTTGGAGCTGCCTAGGATCCAGTCAGCGCCACGTGGATAAGTAGAAAAATATGGATTTTTGAATTATTTTAAATGCCTAAACTTCAAAAATTCATATTTTTCTCTAGAAAAATCATAAAAATAAAAGAAAAATACTCACTTGCTCAATGAATAGAGGAGAATAATGTGGACTAAAAACAAAAATTATTTTTTTCACTCCCTAATTTTTAATTAATTAAATACCCTATGCAGTATTTTAATTCTCCATGACTTAAAACATTTCACAATGGCTTGGAATTTTAAGGGTTTATTCCTCATGACAGAGGCCATGTCTTTTGATTTTCTAAGGTCAGAGAGCATATTTATGCTTCTAACCCTAATTTTCATGTGAAGGTGACCATTTTGGCTTATTGTAATTATATAAATCAAAATATCACCTGAAAAATTATGAGAACAATTTTAACAGATTTCCTGTGGTCAGAGGCATCTAGGAAAAATACTTTGATGCTTTGAATCATGTTGTGAATTTTTATACTTAGTTAAATATAAATAACTTGTGTTAATTTTTATAAATTAAATACATATAAAAATTAACAAAATCAACTTCACATTGTTCATAAAAATCATGTCTACCCACTGTAAAAATATCAAAATTATTTGACATAGTCTAGACACTAAGATGGATTTTTTATAGAAACCTTGTTTTTAATATAAAAATAAGTATATTAACTTAAATATGCTTAAAAAAATTATAAAAACTATTTTTCTGAGTTCCTTGTAATCAGGGGCATTTTATAAAAATAAAATCCATTTTTGTGAAAATATTTCATTTTTCAAATATATTTTGAATTAAAAATAATTAAAATAATCAAAAATTTCAAAAATACAAAAAATTATTCAAAATGAGTGGGAATGTACCATGATCACTTAGAATTCATTAGAACCTTTTTCCTATTTTTTTCTTAGTTAAAAATAAATTTTAAAGGCTTAAAAGTGAATTTTTCATATTTTCTCACTAAAATAATTATATTAAATAAATTAAAAATCACAGAAATACAAAATTTGATTCTTTGAGTTTTTTGAACTCAGAGGAGTCTAATAAAAATATAAAAAATAATTTTTTTAATTAAAATACTATTTTTTATTTGAATAAATCATGAAAATTGATCTTAAATTAAATAATAAAAATAGAAATTTGATTCAAAAAATCATAAAATTTTGTCTAAATGTTTCTCTGACCTTAGGAAACCTCTAAAATATTTTTTTCATAAATATAAATTTTATTTTTGATAATTAAATAAATTAACTTTTGAAAATCCTATTTTCTAAATTTAAATAATTATCTAAATTAAATCTAAATTTGAGAGGTTCACATATCCTCCTCTAACAATTTAATTACCTCATGGGTATAACACTTTAAATCCTTAAAGTCATTTGAGTTGTGCTTAAAGAGTTATGAGGTGAAGTCCCCCAAAGGCAAGGTAGTCATTTTCAACTTTGGCGCCTTAATCAAAATTTAGAGTTAACCAGGGATAAATGGGTAACTTTGATCCTAATAAACTTGTTTGGATGATTGAAATACAATGGGATTATAAGGTAGAAACTGACCCACCACCTTTGCACAACATCAACAGATAATAATCTCCCCTAATCTTTATGACTTAGAAGTCAACAAATATCAAAAGATTCTCGAGTGAGAGGCTTAAGCTAAAAGAATGATGATTTACTTTCCGTAAGCTAAAAATTGGTGATAATGTGATCTTTAAATGAAAATACACATCACTTAAACTAAAATCTTAACCTTCACCAAATTCCCCATTATGATTGCTAAGGGCTTGGTAGTGACCTAGACTCGATATCTAAGCTCAATCAATTTGATTTAGAAGATAATTGGGTTGATAATCAATATCTCTAAACACTCCAAGTCCAACTTTAGTTGTGGGCACCACAATCTTAAATAACTCAAACTTGCTTTAGGGGCACTCACTCACATAACTCTTAAATGAAACATCAATTCATTAATCAAGTACACTATCCTTGGGATATTTAAATTGTTAAGTTTCATTGAGCAACGGTGTAATCACACTTCAACCTCGGATGATTGATGGAACAATATGATAAGTTCAAAATGAACTCGAAATAATTCAAGAGAGCCTCAAAGTAGTTCAGGGTTATATCCCGAGCACTTTGGAATCTTTTGGATGTTTTGAATGACAAATTGAACTTATCGTATTTTGTCTTAAAATCATCTACTAGGATCTTCCAAGATTCAACTAAATCATAACATGAGATTTGGTAGCTAAACCTTCATCTACTCATGCAATTTAAATTCCTTGCAATGTTATATACATGCCTTGCAATTACTGACCTTTCAAGAGATGGAAAGGAGAAGACTCGCCAGGTACGTTTTTACAGTTTATAGTACCGTTTTCTCTTTTACTTTCCGCACCGTACTTTCATGCTTACAAACTTGCATGTTAAACAACGATGCCACCCTGCATGAAAACCAAAACTGCTAGGATAGCCGTAAAACCAAAACCAAATTAAAATAAACCAAGATAAAATTTACCGCCACAACATTCAAATATAAAACAACTCAAAATTTAATCATAAACATCACAAAAACCACAACTACAACTAAATTAAGACGTCTCTATTGGATGATTGGGAATCCCTCGGAGGAGGTAACCTACGGTTGCTAACAAGGCTTCCCACGGTCTAAATGAAAGTATGGAACTCATTAAGTTAAGTTTAATAAATTCATTTGGACTAAGTAAAGCCAATAGAAAATAGTGGTACCGGAACGAGAAAACAGTGGGATCCTAACCGGTGTTGCTCTAATCAACTTTAACATGCCCCATAATATTTAAAGAACTGTAACCATAGTGCCGTCTGATTTGACACCATAACTTGACACACTAGAAAACTCATACTCATCACAGCAAGGAGCTTGGAGATAGCACTGTGGGCAACACGACCATCTTCAACAGCAAAACATGTCTTCCCCAGCTAAACCAATTTCCTTCAGAATCAAGCAACCAAGCCATAGGATTTAGAGGTTGTCTGCTTATGCAACATAAATCCTCACCTCATCTTTAGGCCTTTGTACAGCTCTATTGTACAATCTAGTTGTACAATCTCTGCTGTATAATCTAAACCCTAACTCGTCTTAGGATTTCGAGGTTGTCGTCTATCATGACTTAAACTCTCACATCTTCCAGGCTACTTGTGTGATCGTTTCACACGAATGTAAGCCCTAAAAAATAAAATTGGATAATACAACACCTAAATATTTCTCCTCAAAACTAAAGCCAAATAATATGATAGACTAGGAAGTCATCGGGGTTCTCCTTCGGATCTGTGGCATCCCCTAGTTCTTCCTCCTTCGAATTCTACAATAAATATTTCAAATTTGAGTCATTTCCATTTCACACCTCGTTTGTCCGATCTCGTTGAAAAGTTTTATCCTTTTGACCTCTTGAAGATAATATTTTCTTGATTTTTATCGAAAGTTTTCTTAGATGACTTCGGTTATTTAAGATGTAATTAACTATAGGGGTTTGCCCTTATAGGAAGCTTGTCCGATCCCAGCTTAATATAAAACCTATTTAATTCTTCGTATTAGATAGGGGAACTTGTCGGCAAATAAAACGATTTCGCAGACCAAACGGACTTCATATATTTCTTAGTTTATTTGATCGAGCCTCATTCTCAAATCTTGTGTTTAACCTTCGGGATAGATATAAGGTTTGAAATATAGTGCTCTTTCATTTAAACTATGACAAATATGGGGTCAGTTTGATTTCATATTTTTCTAAAACTTATATATAGATTTCCCAAATCATCTAAAATGTGAATTCAACAAGTGATTAAACATGTGATCTTCAAAATCAACGAAACTGATAATAAAGAGAGGCTCCAAATACTTTCTCCTAAGCATGGTAAAGATGAAACCTAAGCTTAGTTTCAAGAAGACATTTAAAAAAATACAGTGAGGTGAAGAGTAAGTGAGGGGCAAGAAAGGCTCCAAAAATAACATCCTAAACATGCTAGTATGAAACTTCCAATGTACTTAAACATAAATTTCAGCAAAACAATAAATACAGTGTGTTGAAGAGCAAGTAAGGAGCAAGAAAGGCTCCAAAAATAACATCCTAAGCATGCTTCAAAAACCATTCAAGTATGGAGCAAATAGAGAAGGAGGATTCTCAACTATCATTCTAAGTGCAATCTACAAGTTCTACCAAACATCCCTCTCTTTTTATCCTTTCCTCTTTTTTTTTATTTAGAGAAAGCAAACAACCAATAGTAATGAATAGTTAAGGGAGGAAAGGAGCAGTTAATATCTTGCTTGATTTTTTCAAGAGAAGAACAAGAAAAAGAACAACACCACAATAACACCAAGCACACTGAAGAAGAACCGGTCGGGGAATCTAGAAAAGAAAATGACAGCACCTCTCTCTTACCAAAACTTGTTCAAGCTTCTCCAAAACAGAACACAGAACTTCCAAAAAGACCTCAAGAACACACAAGAAGAACAGAGTAGAAAGAAAAATCAAATCAAAGAGATCAGAGGAAATTTTGGCAGTACCTCCACCCTTTCCAGAATTTTTGGCCAACCCTAGCCCCCCCCCCCCCCCCCCCCCTCCAGGTGGGGTTTTTATAGGCAAAGAGGGAGGAGCTACATACCTTCGACTCACCTGGACGGTGAATCGAGCGCGATAGGGACAGGGAAGAAGGGACAAGAATCATAGAAAGCATGATGAGAGAAAAGTCGAACCGCAGCAAGGAGTAGGTGGAAGCTTTACCAGAGCACGGGGGAGAGGGGGGACCTCGACCGAAGTGTCGTGAAGCGTAGAAGAGGAGCTCTCAAGCTAGAGAGGCGCAACGTGAAGAGCTAGGGCACGGGATGGTTCGCGAACAAGAAAAAAGGAGCGGACGGGTGTGCGACTTTGGGTTAGGGATTTAAGTGAAAAAGAATTCTTTTTTTTATTAATTAATATTGAACATTCCTTGATTTGCGCGTTATTTTCTTGTGCACGAAACTACAACACAGTGAGTGTCCCTCCTAGCTAAAATTGACGTTCCAGATGCGACAGCGCAGTCTGTTTCATCATCTGAGGTCAATAGAAAAACCTCTTCGATGATCGGGTCAAAAAAACATGTCAAATTCAGTTTTCTTCAAATTTTGGGCTTGCAATTGATCGTTTCAAAATTTTATTTCAGTTTTGATTAATTATGCAACATATAAAGTTACAGGTCACATAAATTGCGATAATTAACATGTTGGCTATCTGAATCGTGAAGTTTGTGGGCTCGAAGGTTTAAATTGTGCACAAGACAATCAATCCTATAGCTTAATGATTCTATAGGGAGTTCTTTTGGGTTTCCTCATGCTGGTTTCAGCCTCCCAAGTGCTAGAGGCTGAGACCACACATGCGAAACACTAAAAGAGTAAAGAAGTAGTTTGGATTTCTAAAATGAGGCGGGTAATATTTCTAAGACTCTAAGATAGTCAAAGGGAGAATCCTAAGGCTAGACCCTAAACCCTAAGAAGAAAACTAGACCTCACTAAAAATGAGGTCAACAAATGGAAGGAGGGATACCCACTTTGTTGCAGTTTCATGCACGAGAAGGCAAATTGAGGGATGTTCAACATTAATTAATAAAAAATAGAATTCTTTTTCAGTTAAATACCTAAATCCCTAACCCAAACTCATGCAACCGTCCGCTCCTTTTTTCTTGTTTGTGAACCATACCGTGTCCTAGCTCTTTGTGTCGCGCCTCTCTAGCCCGAGCGCTACTCTTCTACTCTTTGGTCGAGGTCCTCCCTTTCCCCCATGCTCTGGTAAAGCTTCCACCTACTCCTTGTCGCGCTCTGGCTTATCCCTTGCCATGCTCCCTGCGATTCTTGTCGCTTCTTCCCCATCTCGATTGCGCTCGGTTCACCACCCAGGTGAGTCGAAGATATGTAGCACCTCCCTCTTTTCCTATAAAACCCCCCTGGGGGGGGGGGGGGGGGGGGGGTCTTTAGGCTTGGGCAAAAATTCTAGAAAGGGTGGTGGTGCTGCAAAAATTTTCTCTGATCTCTTTGGTTTGATTTTTCTTTTTGCTTTGTTCATCTTGTGTGTTCTTGAGGTCTTCTTGAAAGTTTTATGTTATGTTTTGGAGAAGCTTGAACAAGTTTTAATAAGAGAGAGGTGTTTTCATTTTCTTTTCTGGATTCCCTGATCGCCTCATCTTTAGTGTGTTTGGTGTTATTTGGGTGATATTCTTTTTCTTGTTCTTCTCTTGAAAAAATCGAGTAAGGTATTCACTGTTCCCTTCCTCCCTTAACTATTCATTATCATTGGTTTTTTGCTCGGTTGCTTGCTCTAGCCTCAATGGTTCTCTGGAAAAAATAAAAAAGGAAAAGAAAAAAAGAGAGGGATGTTTGATGGAACTTGTAGCTTGCACTTAGCATGGCAGTTGGGAATCTTCCTTCTCTATTTGTTCCATACTTGAATGGTTTTCAAAGCATGCTTAGGATATTATTTTTGGAGCCTTTCTTGCTCCTTACTTGCTCTTCAACATGCTACTTTGTTGAAACTTATGTTTAAGTACATTGAAAATTCCATACTAGCATGCTTAGGATGTTATTTTTGGAGTCTTTCTTGCTCCTCACTTACTCTTCACCTCACTATTTTTTTTTTAAATGTTTGTTTGAGGCTATGCTTAGGTTTCATCTTTATCATGCTTAGGAGAAAATATTTAGAGTCTCTCTTTATTATTAGTTTCACTGATTTTGAAGAACACGTGTTTAAAATGCTTGTTGAATTTAGTTTTTTGATGGTTTGGAAAAGATTTTGGAGCTCTCCTTTGCCCTTCATGCAGATTTTGAAAGAGATGTTTAAGAGCTCCTCTTGATTCTTTTTGGATGGTTTTGAAAAGATAGAATGCATCTTTTTGTGCATGATTGGTAAATGTGAAGGAAAGTGCAATATATACTTGTTCATGTTGTAAGAAAAAAGGGGGTTCCTTTCTATTTTTGAGCTTGGACCTTCATGTGGATGCACTTGGGAAATCTAACTATGTTTTTTGTTGCTCGATATCGACTTGTTGGAGGCACGTAAATATTGCGTTTTATTGGTTTGGAGACATATTTATGGTACATTTGATTGACTATAAACATCGTTGTTACATTTATTGGAGTTTATGTGTGTATTTATGCTGAACTTTTGTCGATTTGGAGGGGACATATGCATGATTTTGGGGCAGATTTAAGCATCATTTTAAAGCTGTTTATTCTATGGTTTGGACGGGTTTAAATATTGTTTTTAGGTTGAATTAAGAACAGTTTTGAAAAGGTTTTGAGCACTATTTTGGGTCGTCTATATGCATGGCTTTGAGGCTTCTAAAAATGCATATGTTGGGCTAAATTTGCTGCATTTTGGTGCTTTTAAAAACACAACTTTTGGGTTGAGTTGGCTGCTGTTTGGAGCCTTTTAAAAATACTTTCATGGGCTAATTTGTGTTTATGAGGGGGTTTGTTGGTTGTTTTTAAGATGTTTTGGCACTAATCTGGGCTGCAGTTTTTACGTGTCTTAGTGATATGTTTGGGTTGAGTCTTGGGGCCCTCTTTAGTGATTTTGGGTTGCATCTTGTGGCTCTATTTAGTGATGTTGAGTTGCATTTTGAGGCTTTATTCATTAAGGTTTAACTTGCATCTAATACATTTTGGAAGTTCTACTTATCATTACTAAAGTCGGGGTCTATGGCTGAACTCGTTTTCAGTTGTTGGGTATATTTCTTTTGTTGGATTTATTTTTGCATTGTTGGGATTACATTTGTTGGGTTTCTTTTTTGTCAAGCATCACTCTTATATTATAATGTTGCGTTCAAAATGCTTTCAGATGATTGAATATTTACTTGAAGTCTAGCTTTAAGTTGTATCTTTGAGTTGTTTTAAAGGCAATTCGGATGTTTTGTGGACTGTTTTGATAATTGCTTGAGCACTTGTTTAAGAGAAGTTTGTTGGCATTTTGGCACTTGTTTTGGAAGATTTAGGGGAGGGCTTTTATACATCAATTTGGGCCTCCTTCATTGATTTGCTTTTGTTATATTTTTTCTTATCAATGGTTAAGTCAAAAATGAGAATTTCTGATTTAATTATTTGGAAAACACTTAAAAAAATATTTGAGGATTAGTTGGAAAACACTTACCTGAGAGTAAAACACCTTATATCACTTCAAGCACAAGTTAAAGTGTAGGCTTTCAAAATTTTATGAGCACACTCTAGGTGAGAGATCTTCTACATAATTTTCAAATGAATGATGAAACTAGGCATTTGACCTTAATTCATAAGCTAGTTAAAATGATAGACAAATGATAGACATAAGGATACACCACACCAAGATGTGGTTTATAACTTCTTTTTAATTAAATCAAGTAGTGAAATTCCCGCCATCACTTAACCTACAGTGAAACTCAATGCTCTGAGATTTGAGCTTAAGTCTTACACTCAAATTCTTCTGGCAATTGGAGACATTCCTAATGTCACATATAAGTCACATATTCCAGGTTCTTTATATGTGACATCGTGTTTTGTTTTACTCGTTTGTTTTTTTTTTATTTTCTTATACCTGATTTTCTAGCAATTTGTTTAAGTTTTGTGTAATTTGTTATTCTTTTTATTGCACTATTTACTTTAATGCACTTGCTAAACTCCTTGGGTAGACAACAGTAGGACATATGCTAGGAGACACACCAGACCTTTGAGACCCAACAATAATTATACTTGCAAATACAAAAGATAAACTAAACTTAGAGTCGCTACAGTTTGGAGCTTGGAGCAAGTCTTCGCGGGCAGCACGATGGAAGAACAACTTCAAAAGAGAAAACAGATCTACAACAGCATATCTTTTCCTAGTTTAAATACCAAGCCATAAGATTTCGAGATAGTTTGCCTAACGCGACATAAATCCTCACTTTATCTTTTAGGTCATTACACAGCTAGGTTGTGCAAACTAAGCCCTAACTTGCTTTAGGTTCTGAGGTTGTCATTCGATACGACGTAAAAGCTTCTATCTTCCAGGTCATTTGTATGACCGTGTCAAGCAAATATAAGCCCTAAATAATAAAAATTGGCAGAATGAAACATCAAATAACATCTTCTTGAAATTGAAGCCAAACAGTAGGATAATTTGGGAAGTCACCGAGGTTTCCCTTAAGATCCATGACATCCCCTACTTTTTTTCCTTTGATTTCAGAAATAAATGTTCCCGTTTGGTCCTTTTCCCACTTGAACTTTCTATGTCCAGCCTTGAAAACCGTAAACTTTGAATTCATGAAGATAGATATCTTTGATAATCATCAAGAGTTCTCTTAAGTGACTTCAGTCATTTGAGAGGTAATTAACTATAGGAAGTTTGCCTCTATAGAGAGTTTTAAGAGCCCAGTTAAAATAAACCTTATCTAGTTTTTAATATTAGGTATGAGAATTTGTTGGTCAACATAAATGTTCGCAGACTAAAATGGATGTCATAAATTCTTTAGTTTATTTGATCGAACCTCACAGATAAGTGATACGTCTATTTCTCAGGATAGCTTTGTCACTTGTAGTGTTGTGCTCGTTTATTTAAATTATCTTCTATATGGGATCTATATATAATTAAATCTCTTATCTCTTTCCCAATTTAATGGCCGACACCCACTTAGTGGAATAAAGGTTGGTTGTTGTTGTTGTTGTTGTTGCATACATGTATAGTAACTTATTTACATTTTTGTCTACTTTATATATTTTCACTCCCGAAATTAAAATGACACCCATTGATAAAGTATTTTTGTAAGGGAGAGTATAACAAGATTATAAAATGAATATGATTCAAAAATATGATACAAGATGACTTTGCATCTTCATATATCTATCGCCAGAATAGGTTTTTTATCATTAAAACGGATAAATTATTAGCTCCATAACTCACTATTGAATATTGTTGATAGCAAATATAAGATTAGATGCACTAAAATTTTGTTTAAAAATTTTAAGCACACCATTATTTCAGGTAGATCATGAATAAAGCTTGAAAAATGTGTTTTTGTTTGGTCAATCTTAAAAATCCCATAGGGTATTCCACATATGTTTGAGTTTTCTTAAAAAAAACTTATATTAAAAAATAATTTATAATTTATCATATACAGATAGTTTTTATTAAACATATATTAATTTTTTGCAACAATTTTATATGTTTATGCAATATCATTTCAAAGTTTGGTGCATAACCATAATACTTCACAGACTTCACCTTCTTCTTAATGTGATAATTTTATCTCATAAACTGATTAGAATTAATTTAAGAAAATGTTTTATTAGGTCTTGAATATTTTATGCATATTTATATGATTAATATTTAATAATTATATATGTATATTAATTTATGTGTATCATTGTTTCATTCATCATGTGATTGGATAATGCATCATGCTTCACCAGGATTCAAATTCTTAATCATATTTACAATAAGCAACAAAACTAACTTGAGCATTGGCTAAAACGATCTAACCTATGCTTTAAAGAATGGCTAATTGACACCCCCTCAAAGAAAAATGCATGTTCATTTAATAAGATGCACAATCCGATCAAAATCACAATTCATGACAATAACCCATCATTTCATAAACTAGCAGGATAATACACCCTAAACTCTAGAAACATTGAAAATTTAAGAAAATAAAGACATATATCTAATAGGGATTCATTCTATGACAGATACTAAATACAAAATTTTATCTTAAGGAGGCATTCAACTATGCATTCTCAAATGCTTAAATTAGAATTCAAACCTCAATAAACAATCAATGGTGCTTGCTGCCACCATCAGATTTTGAATGATCAGAGTGTCCTCTCCGATCTCTTGATTTACGATCCCTTCTTCCAATATCTGAGAGATCAGAAACACTTTCATCATCAGAATATCTACCTCGAGATCTGCTGCTTTTGTGCTTGTAGTTTCTTGTATGCCTTGTATGTTTTCTCTTTAATGAAGTCTTCTTTTCTGATCTGGGACGATTATGATATCCGCGACTATTTGAAGAATCAGAATCTGAACTACTCTGTTGACGCTGTGACCTGCTCCGATGTTTTCTATTTTGTTCTTTTTTTTTTTCATGACTAGAAAGAGCGCCGTCAGCTCCAGTTTTGGAAATAGTGATCATATTTTCCTTCCAAGAGCAAGAATCATTATGCCTTCTGTCTTCATAATAGACAGACTCGGTGTCTTTGGATTTCCATGATTTGTTTGGACCTGCATTGATTCCTGTAGTTTCAGGTATCCTAGATTCATGAATTCTAACTTCCATGTTATTCATGACAGAAGTTGATGCTTCAAAAGCTGGAGTGAGATTGCTCTTTCTTGGTAAGGTTAAACAGGCGGAATTTGCTTTGTCCAAGAGCGAAGGACCTGTTGGAACCTCCAATCCCAGCTCCTTACCTAAGGACTCAAGGAAATCTCCTGCAATAATGCGATTCAAAGTTGTGTTTGCCCCTTCAGACCTCTTCTCCATTTCAACCATTGAATTGAAACCCAAATCATCTTCATCATCAGAATCATCAGAAAATATGGCCTGATTAAAGAACATTACAAGAAAATGAAAATTGGAATTGAAATGCAAGATAACTCAACAATTAATCTCTTAGTATGCGAAGACTAAGTACCTTGTATAGATCAACAGGCCTCTGCACACTTGTGCTCAGATCAGTATCACGTTGCTGTGCCATTAGTTCATGTTCTTCCTGTCTTTCTACTGGGGCAGAAGCCAAAGATTCTTTATTCGCTGCAACAAAAGAAGAATTGCTATTTGCGGAGCTGATTCCTTCATTCTTAGCTTCAATAATGGAGTCTGTCATGAATACTAGAGCATCCATTTTGCTTCTTGGCCTTGGTGCCGGAGGTGGCTAAATGTGAAAAAAAAGATCATATGAGGAAAGCCTGAAGCATGACAACAATTTCAAAGGCAGTGCAAAGACAAGACACAAGAATTTGAACCAGAAAGGCTTAATAATTTTTAAATCCATCAATTCTTTATGGAAGCTATGACAAAGGATAATTAAATTTCAAGGCTCCATATGGAGAAACCATGAAGGAACCTTTTGGGAACGTGTATAACCCTTAAAACATGATGACAAGAATAAAATTTGTACTGTAATGATTATGACGCATACAATATCTATGATTCCAGAGATAATTTAGGAAATAAAATAGCAATATCTTGATCTATACTTTCATCTAAACCTAAAGATCAGGGGGCGCTAGCCAGTCACAAAATGAAAATACATAAAGCATATGCATCTACTTTCACCCCATAAAAATTTCAAAACATTTTTCTCGATTTCTAAGGGCTTGTTTGGGATCACTTTTATTTTTTGTTTTCTGTTTTTGCTATTATATTTATTTTAAAAGCAAGTTTGTTTAGTATATTTTTCACATATTTTTATTTTTAAAACAAATTATCTTACTACTAAAAACACTCAAAACATCTAACATTTGTTTCAAGTGCTTTTAAAAACAACTCACTATATTATAGCATATCAAACATGATTCAATTTAAGTAAAAACAAAAACTAATAATGATCCCAAACGGCCCATAAGTATTTGTATCAAAATGATGTGAGTTGTAGAGCAAAACGAAAAAAATTGCCTCATAACAGAAATATAAAATGGTATTGAAAGTCGCACTCAAATCAAAACACAATTAAATACTAAAAATTCAAGAATGATGATTAGTTAATCCGTTAGTAAGAATAATAAGTTGCGCAGAACAAATGCCAGACAATTAAACATTCACTGATACATCACATACACAAGATTCCCTCTCAACTCAAGTTCCATTCCATCCATAAAAACAAGGAAAGCTCACTTCAACCTGAAAATTCTAATCACCTAAAGCAAGTAAGATGCCCAAAGAAAGTAAGTTCCATAAAGTACCTTGCCCATGAATGGATCAACAATATCAAAGCGCTTGCACAATAGGAGTGAAGGCCGCCACTGGAATTCTTCCCTCTTGGGTAAAATGTTATTTGTCAGCATCTCTTCATCTTGAGAACATCGATGTGCCTTATTTAACATGCCAGAAACCATCAAAATATGTTTAATTTAGAGAAATAATATACTTTACTATCACTCAAGAGAAATAAATGGAGGATTCATAAAGCCAACCTAAGTAATTAGCATAAGGTTAATGGTTGATGAATACAATATCAGCATTTTAGGTGAGCAAGATGAGATGTATTTCATACCAGTCCACCTAATGACATAAAATGTTCATCTCCAGTTTTGGAAAAATCAATAGACTGCTGGTTGGTTTGCAGACAATCTTCAGTGTTCTGTTTTGCTTTTGTTAATGCCTCAGCTGCAGCCTCAAAATCCAATCTCTCACGAGCTCGCTCCACTTCTGAGAACTTATCACTGCCACTATAAGATGTTGAACGAAGGCCTCCTTGGTACTTCTCTTTAAGAAATAGCTCAAACCTCTCTTGTTTTGCAGGATCCTCTTTGAAAGTCTTAGCACATTCTGATGATCCAACCTGTGAAAGTTATGCAATAATTTTTCAAATCTAAACTAGCACATAAAGTGAACTAAACATGTAACTAAAAAAGAGAGCAGGGGAATTGCATTTTAAACCATATCAAACCCAAGATACTCACAAGTGCTGAAGATTTTGTGAATGTATCAGAGAGGTTGGATTGAAAGTGGACAACTGCAGTCCGCGTTGCAGATTTTAAAGATTCATTTGAACTCCTTTCTAGTGGTCTTTCACCCAGTACTTTTCCACGGTTGTCAGCAGACATCTGTACGGATACAACATATTCCACGCCTGCTTGTTTTTCCTGATCCGCCAGCCTACGCTTTGCCTCCCACAATTTCCTTGCATAGTAATCATAACCACTCCCGCCATTAAGAAATGAAAACATTGGATTCGATCTATTTTTTTCTTTGGAAAGATCTTCAAATAGTTTGCCACAGCGAGCAACCAGATTTGCAAACCCATCAATCAATAATCTTGAATTGTCATCTTCTGGTGCAGGGACTTCTGGAGGAGGTGGCTCCAAAAACTTTTCAATAGTTTCAAGAGGAGACGCAAACTTGTGATAAGGCTCAAAGTCGGGCGGAATGACAGGAGGCTGAAATCTGTGAAACAATTCAGACACATAAAAATGTTAATATAGTTTGAGCTTGGCACCTATATATTGGATTTTTGCGTGTAGAACTAAAAGACCAGGCTAATACCAGATACTAGGCTAAGCCTGCTTTTTATAAATTCAAATATACTGTGCAGGTAAAGCTATGTGAGATACTGCAGAGGTGCTTATATCTAATTTACATAAGATGCCAATTAGATTTATTTTTATTAATTATATAGCACCTCAGGTCCACTGACGACATTCTTATTTCTTCATTCAAATGCATCTTCTTTTTTTTCCTGGACAAATGTTCCATTTCAACAAATTCAATTTTTGTTTTAATAAAAAAGAAAAATATCCCACTACATTGCACCATAATTTCCTTTGAGAAATCAATGTAATTCTTTTTTTCAATATTATCCATAGCCCATGTGACAAAATGGAGAATGATTATTCATAAAACTCGCCTCAAAATAGGTGGCATAAGGGTATTGGTTATGATTATGATAATCAAGACGACTACTATCCATGAATTTGATCATAGAACCAAACATATTTTCATACATGGAATTCCTGAAACACATAATTTTGAAAAAAAGAATAATCAATATTGCACAATTTTTATATGCTGATATCCTCTTTACAAACATCGAGACTTCTCTTCTTCTTCGCCATGTTTAATTGACTCTTATTTTTCAAACAATATACTCTTATCAAATAGATAGATTACTGCCTACATTACAAACACTACTAGGTTCTCAAAAATATTAAAAGTTAGTAAAATGAAAAAGAAGATTGGAACGCAAAACCAGCTCATTCTAAACAGCTTGATATTTGATATGCAAATATTCAAAGGTCAAATATAAGTGACAGAAATGTAAAAACTACCATTAAAATTTAAAATTTGGCAGTTACCGTTCTAAACTGTAGTCAGAGCTTGATGCAATTTTAAAACTAGGTAGACCTCCCTTAGTGTTTTCCAGCATGAGCTTATCATCTCCAATTAGTTTTGAAGGTTGATCTTCTTCTACTTCATTCATTAATAGTCCAAAACCTAAAGAACAAAATACTTTTAAATAAAAAAAAAAAGTTTAAGAAAAAAAGTAAATACAAAATACAAGTTTAGCAGATCAAATTGCCAGGGCTTCAGGATTGATAAGTGAAGGAAAACGTGATAGTAAGAATTCTCTTATTCTTTAATGATCAAAGTACAACTCTACTCATATAATGAATAAAAAAAAGTCTAACATTACAACATACCAAAGACACAACAAATAACAAAAGAAATATAACTTAATAAGAAAGGACTAAACGAGAATAAATTTAAAATGGGAAACTCATAATTCTCACTCTCCCTCAAGTTGGGTCATAGATATTGTAATTGTAAAGACCCAACTTGGTATTCAAATCAGTGAAACTACCTGGAGGTAAAGATTTAGTAAGGACATCAGCAACTTGAAGATGAGTTGGAATGTAGATTAAGTGAATAATCCCTCCATTGATCTTTTTAGAGAAAAAATGTCTATCAATCTCATGTGCTTGGTCCTGTCATGATGCATAGGATTCTTTGCAATACTAAATGGCGGTTTGGTTGTCACAAAACATCTTTTATGAGATTGACTATATAGTATCCCAACTCATTTAGTACACTTTAAATCCACATTCCTTCATAAATTCCTAACATAAGTGTCTGATACTCAGATTATGCACTACTTCTAGAGACCACTGTTTGCTTCTTGCACTTCCATATGACAAGATTTTCCCGAAGACATAAGAATAATACCCAGAGAATGATCTTTTGTCTGTGAGTTTTCTTGCCTAGCTAGCATTAGTATACACATCTACCTCTTTGTTGTCAGATTTCTTAAACAATTACCCACTACGAGGAGCCTTTTTAAGAAACATCAAAATTCTGTAAACCATCTACAATTTTTTTCCATTTCGATTGTTCATGTGATGACTTACTATACCAATAGAGAAATGTATGACAAGTAGATAAACTTTCCCACAAATCTCTAGTATCTATCTTTTTCCACTAGTGTCTTTTACGTCCCTAGCTATAATTTTTTCGTTGAAATTCATAGGAGTCTTAGTAGGTTTGCACCACAACATTTTCTTCTTTCTTTTAATAGGTCTAGGATGTACTTTCTTTGGGATATCATAATATCTATCTTGAACTTGGCCACTTCCATGCCTAGAAAGTATCTCATAGCTTCGACATCCATAATTTCAAATTCAGTAGCAAGAACCACCTTAAGCTTCACAACCTCTTTGTCGTCATCTGTCAAGATCATATTATCTACATAGACAATGAGTACAACTTTCTTACCCCCCCCTGTATATACTTTGTGAGCAGTGTATGATCAGCTTGGCATTAGATGTATCCATTAGATTTCATAGTCTTGACAAACTTGTCAAAGCAAGCCCATGGAGAATGTTTGAGATCATAAAGTGATTTTCTTAGTTTACAAACATGATGTTTATCTAAGTCATCTCTAGTTCTGGTGGGATCTCCATACATTTCTTCCTTAAGATCTCCATTCAAAAATGCATTATTGACACCAAGTTAATATAGTTCTCACTCTTTATTCACGGCCAAGGAAAGAAGAACATATGTTTAATTTGACCAGTGGAGCAAAAGTCTCTAGATGATTTATCCCATAAGACTGAGGGAAATCTTTGGCCACCAAACTCGCCTTGAACCTCTCAATGCACCCATCTGTCTTGTACTTAGCATTTAACACCCATTTGCATCCGAAAGGTGTGTATATCGCATTAAACTTAAAAAAGAAGTATCAAAAAGTACAAAAAATAAGTCCTCAGGTTTGTGCAAAAGAGGCCCTATCATCTCGGAGGATGGCAAAAATCTCCTAGGATTCCGGAACCGAGTCAAAAGAAAAACTATGAATAAGAGCCCTTTGGGCACACAAATGGTTAGCTCTATTGAGCTTGTGAGGTATAAAATGAAAAATTACTTGTATGAAGAAAGTAAGAAAGGCAAAAATGTGGCATTAATCCAAGTTGTCCTTCCAGCTTCCATGATCCATCGATCTCCTTATGTGATTGATGACCTTAATGTTATGACCCTCCAAAATAATACCTTTGGTCTTGAAAATCCGAGGCTGGAAGATATTGTGAATAGATAGAATAGCCTAGAGCTGCACAAAGCCATTGTCCCAATGTTGCAAGTGATGGCCCATCGGACTCCGTTTTTCATTAATGATAGCAAAATGCTTGACGGCTTCCTTAAAGGAGTTGAAGGTCGGCATAGGAAAAACCACTAACTTAAAAACTGTAGCACCTTGCACACCACCAAACAGTTGGCGATAATCATGTAGGATAAAGTAATGAGTAATATTAAGCAAATTGTAAATTATGTTCTTGGGGAATTAAAAGATCAATTTTTATGAGTAAAAATAGTTGGTGGTGGAATAATAATGTGAAAGAAAAGATAAATAAATTTTTTTTTTATAATAGTTATTTAAATATAAGGTGGTTCACAGGAAGTCTGAGAGAACAATCTATGATTCTAGGAATTATGCTTTTAGTGATCTTTATAATATATTTAATACTAAAAAAAATCAATGATATGTATAAAAATTAGTCAAATGATAAAGATTTAATTCAAGTATAAAGTGCACTAAGAATGAAAATTAAGAAAAAATATTCTTCTAATATGAGCATATTCATCATAGGTGAGTGAGATATTTGGATAAATTTTTCAATAATGATTGTGAAATACGATCAACTCCAAGGATTTTAATATCATAAATAATAACATAACTTTTATTTTTCAACGTTCACATTAGCAAAATAAAAGTTAAGTAGGCTTTAAAGAAAATGAAGTATAGAAAGGTGGTAGGACTTGATGATATTCCAATAGAAGTGTGAAAATATTTAAGAGATTTATGAATTTTTAAGTTGACTAAACTTATTAATATTACTTTAAAATCTAAAAAAAAATGCTTAATGAGCAGAGAAAGTTTATTGGTTCCAATATTTAAGAATAAAGAGAACGCACAAGGGTGGGCAAATTATAGAGGTATTAAGTTAATGTGGCGTACATTAAAGTTATGGGAGAGAGGAACTAAAAATAGGTTACAACATGATACAAAACTTTCTCAAAATCAATTTGGATTTATGCCAAGCAATTCTACTTTGGAAGCTATACAGTTATTGAGAGGTTTGATGTAGTACAGAGAGAGTAAGAAGGATCAACATATGATTTTTGTTGATACAGAAAAAACTTATAGTAAGGTTACAAGTAAAGTACTTTAGCAGTTCTAAAAAAAAAGGTGTTGATATTTCTTGTACTCGAGTAATTAAAGATATGTATACTAGTGTTGTTAATTGTGCTCAAACACAATAATGATTGACCAAGTATTTTTTTTCAATTCGATTGGATTACAGCAGAGACAGGCTTTAAGCCCATATCTTTTTTCTTTAGTTATGGATGTTTTTACAGGACATTTATAAGAGGATGTATCTTGGTGTAAGGTTTTCGCTGATGATATACTTCTTTTGGATAAAACTAGAGAGAGTTCAAGAAAAAACTTAAAATATGGATGTCAACTTTAGAATCTAAAGACTTTCATTTGAGTAGATTTAAAACTGAATACATGAAATGTAAGTTTAATAATAATATATCCAATGAAGGGGTAGTAACACTCATTGATTAAGTCATTAAAAGGAGTGAATATTTTAGATATCTCAAGTCTATTGTTCAAAGTGATGGTGATATAGATGGGGATGTTATTAGTAGAATTCAAGTTAGATGGTTAAAGTGGAGGAATGCATTGGGTCTATTATGTGATAGAAAAGTACCACTCAGACTAAAAGGAAAATTTTATAAAATGATGGTGAAACCTATAATGCTTTATTGTACAAATGTTGGTCTATAAAAGAGAAGCATAAAATTAAGCTAAGTGTCGTTGAGATGAGAATGCTCAGGTGGATGAGTAGATTTACACTTAGAGAGAAAATATGAAACTAATATATCAGTAAAAGGGTTGGAGTAGCTTTAGTGGAAAACAAAACTAGAGAGTGTCCCTTAGATGGTTTGGATACATTAAACGTCGACAATCTGATAACAAAGTTAGGAGAGTAGATGTTTTAGATTTGACTTGTGTTAGGAAAGCTAGATATAGACCTAAAAAGATTTGGGGCATATTGTATAAAAAATGATCTTAATTTATTAGAATTAAATAAAAATATGACACTCAATAGGACACAACGGAGATAAGGGATTCATGTAGTCGACGTGGGTAAAGGCTTGTTATTGTTGTTGTTGTATAAAATTCTCTACTAAAAAGTTGTCGAAAAAAGAATGGTATATTTGTTTAATTAGAAGAATCAATCCTTCAAGAGTATAAGTTACCAAAGTAATTTTATCCATAAATTATTAATATAGCATATTAAATGATGAAGAGAATTTATTTAAGAAAGACCTCCTATTTTTTCTTTTTTTTTTTTGGTAAAGAAATTTGAGATTGAACATCTGCATATTTTTTAATGTAAGTGTTTTATTCTAAAGAATTAAAAAGAATCTTTAGAAAAATTTAATAGTAAATGTGATGATGAAATTTCTTAGGCTATTCTAATTTCAAAAGAGCTTAGAGAGTTTTCAAAAAAAAATTAAAATAAAGAAGAATCAGTACATATCATTTTTTATGAAATTTCAGTTGATCCTATTAAAGATTATGTGAATGAAGAAGAAGTTGATAAAATTGAGAAAACGAATTTGGAAAATAAAGTGGTTGATTCTTTGTCTAAAGAATAAAAGATAATTTATGGATTATTACTTTGAAAGAAGAGTCAGAATCAATTTATAGGGAATAGGATTTGAGAATTGATCTTTAAATGCCAAGATAAAAATATAATTGAAACAAAATGAGTCCATAGAAACAAGTTAGATGACTCAGATTGTTTTGTTAGAAATAAGGTTAGATTTATTGCATAGGGTTAGACTCGATTGGAGGTATAGATTTTGAATCTTTTTTGCACCTAGCAAGATTAATGGCCATTAGACTATTCATTGCTTATGCATGTTTTTGAAACTTTAAAATCTTTCAAATAGATGTAAAGAGCACATTCCTAAATGAGTTTATTGATCAAGATGCTTTCGTAAAACAAACTCATGGTTTCAAAAGCACCGAATAGCCCGATCAAACATTCAATTTGAAGAATGTTTGATATGCTTTGAAATAGGCTCCTTTAGCATGATATGATAATCCAAACAATTTTTAATTGATTAAAAATTTAGAAAAGGTTGAATATGATACTATTTTATTTATTAAGATTATAGGAGATGATTTGACCATTTTATAAATGTATGAAAATGATATATTGCTTTGAAGTAATAATAAATCATTGCATCACAAGTTTTCATCTATAATATTTAAAAATTTTGAAATGTGTATGATGAGATAGCTCAACCTTTTTAGATCTTCAAGTGAAACAATAAAAAAATGCATCTTCCGTTTTAAACTAGGCATACAAATGAATTGATTGAAAGATTTTACATAAGAAATTTAAATATAATAAGATAATCATGAGCCCAACTACAAAATTAGATTTTGGTGAATTAGGAAAATCTGCAGATAAAAACTTCATAGGAGTTTCACTGTTATACCTTACTGCTAGTAAGGCTGAAATTATTTTTGATGTATGCCTTCGTAGGTTTGCTTTCAGGCCAATCCCAAAGAATCACATTTAACAGCAATAGAGCATATATTTAGTCATTTTTATGTGCATCCTTATTAGGCTTGTGGTATCCTAAAATTTTCAAGTCATGTGATATAATTGCCTATTCTAAATTAATAATGTAGATTATGCTAGCTGCAGAGTTGATTGAAAGATTATCTCAGACATACGTTAATTTTTAGGATCATCACTTATATCTTGATTTTCTATGAAACAAGATTCTATCGATTTATTCACTATTGAAGTTGAGTACATAGTTGCACGTTGTTATGTTGCACAGATTATTTGGTTAAAATAATAGATAGAAAGTTTTAGACTTAAACTAGAACAGCACATTCCAATTAAGTGTGATAATATCAATGTTAGCTTAATTAGGAGTCCAATCTAGCTACAAATGAGTTACTCACATGACTGTAGAAAACAGCAAAGTGTTGTTGTGGGCAGCTACAGAAAGGTACGGTGGCAATGTGGGAGGATGCAGAAGGGAGTAGGAGGAAGATAATCACCACCTCAGGAGAAGGATCCAACCGGAGCACCACTCAATCCGTTGGATACAGCACTCAAGGAGGGAAGAAAGGCTGTCAGCGCTGTCCTAAACACATCAAACGAAAAAAAAAACTCCTAAGATAAATCCTAATACACACATATATAGGGAAGGACTAAGAAAGAACAAAGGATAATAGGAAAGAAAGAATAGAAAGGAAACCGAGACTATTTAGGCAGCCCAACTCCCGTCTTCCACAATTTTTTTCCTCGTGGTACTGTATCAGCTACAGTACCAAGAGAAAATTGTGCAGGAAAAGCTCCTCTGTCAGATTGAACTCTCAGGAAGCCCTGGATTAGTTTGGTCCAGGAGAAAAACATGCGGCTGCCGCGTCTGTCCCACATGCCCAAAACCCGCGTCCACACTTTGATGCTCGCACCTCAAACAAGAAAATAACTTACAATGAAGTAATCATATGGTATGATCAACAAATAAAATTTGATGATCAGCTAAAGCACTAAAAAAACACAAGCAAATGAAAGATATAAGACTAACAATCATTCCAAAAATTCACCAATGATAAATAAGCAAACAAGAAGCTAAGAAAAGCACTCTCATGTGGGCAAGTTAACAGGCCTAATTAGCCCAAAGAAAATGTTGTCCATTCAGTATCTTCAATACTTCATTTATAAAGCAGTAAATGACGAGGCAGTTTCAATGGAATCATAAAAACGGGTAATTCTTTGATGTTATTTTTAAACGATTTTAAATGAACAGAATTCTTGCAAAAGAATTTCTTAGACGGTGACAAAAAATATAGTACAAGTATGAAGGATTCATACAGCCACCATCCAACACTAACAATCATTCCAAAAAGTTCACCAATGATAAATAAGCAAACAAGAAGCTAAGAAAAGCCCTCTCATGTGGGTAAGTTAACAGGCCTAATTAGCCCAAAAATAATGTTGTCCATTCAGTATCTTCAAAACATCATTTATAAAGCGGTATATGACGAGGCCGTTTCAATGGAACCATACAAGCGGGTAATTCTTTGATGTTCTTTTTAACAGATTTTAAATCAACAGTATTCTTGCAAAACAATTTCTTAGAAGTTGAAAAAAAAAATAGTAAAAGTATCAAGGATTCATCCAGCCACCAACCAAGACTGCACCTCCCACAGAAACATCCTACTCTACCTTCCAGTCAGCATCAACAAGCCCGAATATCTCTACATCCATTACTGTCTCTAACCCTTTCCATATCCCCCTAAGACCCAAACATCTCTCCTTGTTTAGGCCACTCTCCCATCTAGGCTAGCAGACTATCTTCTTTTAACCTGCTCTACCAACGCAACCACAGATGGCTCTCAGCACTAAGTTTCCTGGCCAGAGCTTGATCAGAACTATACAACAGCAACAACAATAACAATGACGACAAGCCTTTATCCCACTAAGTGGGGTCGGCTACATCAATCATTTTTCTTAATTGTGCCCTTGATCAGAACTATAGAAGAAAAAAATGGAACCAAGAAGGGCTGGAACATGAAGTTAGACAAACAAGCTCAGCTACAGTATAGTTGAGCTTATTTCACATCGCCAACTCAAACTTCATACAAATTTGAAGCCAGACAATTTTGGAGTTTTGTTGTTTAACTAAGCTACCAAGAGGATCAGTTCCTGGTTTTAAATTCAAGTTGAAGAGTAAACAATCATTAGACAAGTGATATTATGAAAAAAGTAGCCTAACAAAATTAGCATGAAAGAGTAATTGTAATTGTTAATTCTCACCAGAAGCATAAATGTCCTCATCATCAATGTCAAGCTCCTCTAATGCCCCAATCCCAAAGCCAGGCCTGCTGATGATTGAATGAAAGTTTAAGTCCAAAATCAAAAGGAAATGAAAATTTTTCTAGAACGATAATTCGTGATATAAGTGCTCCACTTCGCAAAAGAAAGAGAAACTATTTTTATCAAACAATGGAATCTAAGATCATATTACAGTCTGGCGCCAAATGATTTCCCTTCATTAAAACATCTCGTTTGACACCTCGATTATCTCGGGATTCATGCAACATTTTCCTCTCTGAGAATAATGAAAGAAATCTATCAAACTAGTAGAAACATTTCACAAAATATTAAATTGTGCTAGAAAAAATTCTACCCTCTCAAGAGCTTTCAGTCACCTTTAAATTCAGGAGCATGCTCAAAAGGATCATAGCCCAAGCCATATAAATCCTGCTTCGGATTGACAACATACGCCTAAACAAGAGAATTGGAGTTTAAAAACAATTTCTCATAGACCACAAAGAAGATTAAAATCCATTTCATGTTATTAGAAAGGGGAAAAAATTTGAAATCAATTTCACGTCCTAGATGAAAGATCAAACTACAAAAATCTTCCTGTAATATGCACGATTGGACAAGAGGCAAAATAAACATTTTATATGCAAGAGATATATAGGATTCTAATAGAAACTGACATGATTGTTTCCATGGGCTGGAGAAGTACTGACGCAGGCGCTAAACTACAGCACCCGGATGTGGGCGTTAAATGCGCCCCGAAGCAGGGCGCTTTGATCCCGCGGGCCAGAAGACCCACGAAGCTTCGCAGGAGTTGTAGCGGGGCAGGATCACGATCTCATGCGTAGACCGAAGTGAATCGCGAACATTCGCGATCCTAGAAGGCGCCACACCTATCTTCTTTGAGAAGGGTTTTTTTGGATTCTTCTTGTCTTCCCACCCTCTTCCTTTGTGTAGAAGTTTCCTTTGTCCAGCCAATATCTATAAATTAGTGTCCTTAGTGTGTGGGGAGTCAACTCTGGTTGGCTTGTATACAAATCTATTGTGTGGAGCCTTTTTTTTCTCTTGCTAGGGCTAGGGTTGTATCCGACGACAGGTGGTGCTCCGGTTATATCCTACTCTGAGGTGGTGTTGTATCCTACCAAGCTCCTCCACTACTTCCTCCCGAACCCTCTTCTACCCTCTTCCCTAGTTGTCAACCACCCCATATCCCTCCACCACTACGTGGCCACCTCTACTCCCTCCACACCCTTGTTGTCCAGCCTACCTACAACCACCCAAACACCAACCCTACCCAACCAAAGAGCCTCCTTGTTTTCCCACCTTTCCTTACCACCCTGTCGACGCCGCCACCACCTTCGAATCTCTTCATACAGTGCTCCCTAGAGATTAGTCTATTATTGTATTCTATTTCCGTTTGAGTAGTGTTGTAATCTTATTTTTATATTAATAAAATTTGCTTTTGTGTTTCGCTATAATCTAACTAGTTCAGGTATCATTTGATATCAGAGCTAGCCCGACCATAGTCCCATCCTAGGGTTTCCTAGCATCTACCACTACCCAAACCACATCCACCCAATTTTTTTCATCCCAATTCCCACTCTAACCATGTCACTGCGGAAAGATACATCAGGCTCTACTCGGGAAGGGATCAAACAAGAAATTTGTCATCTACAACTAAGACTAACCGAGCTGGATGACGGGAAGCAGGAAGAGATTACATTTTACCATGATCGAGAGAGTCCAGGGGAAAACAGGGACGAGGGGAATTCGTTCTACATGGAAGATTACAACGACGAGAAATATCGACCACGTCGTTTTGGCAACCAATATCAAAGGAGGCCGAGAGAGGAAGCTCCTTATGAGGTCAGTGGGACTTTGGCATCAAAATGAACCTCCCATAATTTGAAGGAGTTATGGACCCCGATGAGTTTATAGACTGGCTCAACTGGCTACAATCAGTCGAATGGATTTTCAAGTATAAAAATGTACAAGACAAGCAAATCAAGCTAGTTGTCATCAAACTAATGAAGAATACCTCCTTATGGTGAGAAAATCTACAAAGGTAGAAGATAAGAGAAGCAAGTGAGAAGATAACTACGTTGGAAAAGATGAAGAAGGCTACCTCCCATCGCTATATCGTCGAGATATGTTCCTAAAACTCCACAACTTGCAGCAACGGGATCTTTCAGTTGAGGAGTTCACAGCCCAGTTCGACCAATTGTAGCTGAAGTGCGAACTAACAGAGTCAGAGAAGCACACGATAGTCAGATATCTCAAGGGGTCAAAGGCCCTCCATTAGCAATGTGGTATAGCTACAATCATACTGGATATTGAGGGATGTCCAGACACTAGCCATAAAAGTGGAAAGGCAGCAAAAGCAAAACAGGCAACAACCATCCTTCAGACCACCATCTTCAGCCAAGCAGTCACCTGCGACTTATATAGCCGACAAGAGTACCTCGGAAGGAAACAATAGAAACAGACAGGGAACTGATAAGACAGATCAGAGTGGGAATAAGCCATAGAAAGGTGGTTCCTCCAATACCGTGCCAGCCAGAAAGTGCTTCTGATTCAACGGCTACAGTTACATAGCCTCCATCTGCCCTACAAGTCGAGTCGTCACACTCACAAGTCAAGGCGTCGTTGAGGAAATTGATGAAGAATCAGAGGAGAGTCCAAGAGAAGAGCTTCAGCTCCACGGAGACAAGGGAGAAGTGTTAGTCATTCAGTGAATACTATAGTTCGAGCTAGAACGGGACCCATCCTGGTTAAGGCATAGCATTTTTCGCACCAAGTGTGTTGTTAAGGGAGAGGTTTGCAGCCCGATCATCGATAATGAAAGCTGCAAGAACGTAGTAGTGTCCACGTTCATGATGAAAAAGTTAGGATTGAGCACACAGAAGCATCTCCAGTCATATTCCCTTACCTGGCTAAAAATGGGAAATGAGATATGGATGGACCAACAATGCCTAGTTGGTTTTCCATCGGATACCAACTACACCAACAAGTATGGTGTGATGTGGTACTTATGGATGACTTCCACATTCTGTTAGGTAGGCCTTCATAGTTCGACCACAAGACCCAATATGACGGGTTCAAGAACACTTATTCTGTCAAGAAGGATGAGAAACATATGATTTTGCTACCTGCTAAGGATACAAAAGACGAGAATGATACAGAGGCGGCATAAGTTCCCCGGACCACTTTTCAACAGTCCATAAGTGATGCCCCAGTAACACTCACATTAGTCCTAGAAGAAAGCGAGGAGAAAAGAGAGATACCAGCACTGTTATAGCTGTTACTACAAGATATTTGGGATGTTATGACCAACAGCCTACCGGAGGGATTACTGCTACTAAGGGACAATCAACACGTCATCGACCTTATACCAGGATTTTATTGCCAAACTAACCAATCTACAGATTAAGACCTGCGGAGTATGAAGAACTACAATGACAAGTGCAGGACATTGTTGCAAGAGGGCTAGTCAGAGAAAGCACCAACCCGTGTCAGTCCATGCCCTGATGGTGCCCAAAGAAGATGAATCGTGGCGGATAAGCATCGACAGCGGAGCCATCAAAAAGATTACAATTAAGTACCTATTTCCCCTACCCCACATGGATGATCTCTTAGACCAGCTACATGGAGCTACTATCTTCTCCAAGATCAACCTGCGCAGTGGATATCACCAACACGGATGAGGCTAAGAGACGAGTGGAAGACCACCTTCAAGATGCGGGACAGACTTTATGAGTGGATCGTTATTCATTTCGGATTGTCGAACACACCTAGCACTTTCATGAGATTAATGAACTGGGTATTTCGACCTCACATTGGAAAGTTTGTCGTTGTCTACTTTGACAATATTCTAGTATACAGCCTGTCAGAGGATAATCACTTACATCACCTGAAGGCAGTATTCGAGGTACTGTGAACCGAGCAATTGTATGTCTATCTGAAGAAATGTCACTTCATGACAAGTCATGTATGCTTTTTGGGTTACATCGTGCAGGCATTCAGATGGATCTCGTAAAGATAGATGTCATTATCAGTTGGGGCGTACCATAATCATTTACAGAGCTGAGAATTCATGGGCTAGCATCATTCTATCGGAGATTCATTAGGAACTTCAGCACTATCACCTCCCCTCTAATTGAACTTTTGAAGGAGTTTGTTAAGATAGCAGTGGCCCAAGACAGTTTTGACACACTAAAAGAAAAGGTGACCAAGAACCCGCGCTAGCACTACCAGACTTCAACCAACTCTTCGAAGTAGAGTGTGATGCTTCTAGCGTTGGGATCGAAGCAATGTTGAACCAGGGAGAATACCCCCATCGCCTTCTTCAGTGTGGAGTTGAATGAGTCCTGGAGAAAATACTCGACATACGACAATGAATTATATGCCATTGTTAGGGCCCTGAAGCACTGAAGTCATTATCTATTAATGAACAAGTCCACACAATTTACGAATCACGAGGCCTTAAAATTTTTCAATAACTAGAACAAACTGAAGGGTCGATACTCTACTTGCTAAAATTTCTAGCCTCATTTCAATTTGTGCTAAAACAGATAGAGGTAGTAAATCGGAGCCTCGATAATCTCCTAAGATGTTTCGTGGGAAAAATAAATAAAATTGTGGGATTTTATTCTAGCCCAAGCTGAGGTCGCCTATAATTGATCCATCATCCAAACTACTGAATGAACTACCTTCGAGATAGTGTACAGACAAAATAAGCTCACGTTACTAGAATTGGTGTCGCTCCTATCATCTTCAGAAACCAGCAAGGATGCCACAGAATGAGTTCACAAGTTTCAAAAGCTCCATGAAGAAGTTGGCAAGGAAACTGCTAAGCAAAGTTGCTAATATCAGACACATGCAGATAAATCCAGGAAGAAAGTAACATTTTAGGAAGGAGACCTCGTATGGATTCGGTTAAAAAGGGAAAGATTTCTGGTAGAAACATTCAGGAAGCTTAAGCCAGGAGCAGATGAACCTTTCAGAGTACTTCAGAAGTTGAACAACAACTCTTATAAGATCGACCTATCGGTGAACTACAACATTTCAACCATGTTCAACTTCGCCGACCTGACACCATACTTTGAAGAGCCTGGAGCTTCGAATAACGAGGTCAAAATTTCCCCAATTTCAAGGAAGACTGACGCGCTAAACTACAGTGCTCTGGTCTGGGGATTGAAATGCACCCCGAAGCGGGACACTTTGATCCCGCAAGCTAGAAGACCCGCAAAGCTTCGCAGGAACTGTAGCGTGGTGGGATCACCATTTCAAGCGTAGACAGAAACGGACCGCGAAATTTTGCGATCAAGGAATGTGCCACACCTGTCTTCTTTTGGAAAGGGTTTTTTGGGGTTCTTCTTGCCTTCCCACCCTCTTCGTTTGTGTACAAGTTTCTTTTGCCCTGCGGAAACCTAAAAATTGATATCCTCTATGTGTGGGGAGTCAGTTCTGGTTGTCTTGTATTCAAATCTCCTATGTGAAGTTTTTTTTCCTCTTACTAGGGTTGTATCCGACGACAGGTAGTGCTCCAGTTGTATCCTGCTCCGAGGTGGTGTTGCATCCTGCCAAGCTCCACTTCTTCTCCCCGACCGCTTCTCCTACCCTCTCCCCTAGCCGCCGACCACCACATATCCCTCCACCACTCTGCCGCCACCTCTACTCCCTCCACACCCTTGTTGTCCAACCTACCTACAACCAACCAAACACCAACCCTACCCTCCCAAAGAGCCTCCCGATCTTCCCACCTTTCCTTACCACCCCGCCGACGCCGCCACCTCATTCAGATCTCTTCCTGAAGTGCCCACCGGAGATTAGTCTATTATTGCATTCCCTTCCCGTTTTAGTCGTGTTGTAATCATATTTTTATATTAATAAAGTTTGCTTTTATGTTTCGCTACATTTAACTAGTTCCAGTATCAAGTACAAAGTTCACTAGCATTTATATACACTCCTAACATCATATCCATCCCACTTGTTTCCAATCCAACTCCGCATCAAACCACCAAACAACATTTAAGAGAGAAAAATGGAAATCTAAACAGAAAGGAGAAAGATAAAAAAAAATTATTTATAAAAGTTTAATAAAAAATAATAAAGCATAAGAAATCATTTCAAAGCTTAAAGGTATCCAATTCAGGAGCTAATGGTCTATTAAGTAAAGTTCACAGAAGCTTAACTAATCATAAGGCTCATAAATTATAATGCTACAAAAGTACTCTGCAAAATCTTGGAAGCATAATAAATAGTGATGATATGGCAATTACTACACAAGACAAGTTGGAAAAATGAACCAAAGGTTTAAATTTATATGAAAATTAAGATTTTAAACAATTAAACTGATCTATGCAAAGCCCAAAATTTATTTAAACATTAGATCTTTTATTTACACAAAGAGAAAATGACTCAAGTATGTGCTAGGTAAAGATGCAAAGAAATAAAAAGCAAAGTATGAGTTACTCACATGAGGACTTCGGGGTGAAAAGAAATCATCATTTTCCTTTACGAAGGAATCTCCCATATCATGCTGACTGGATTTGGTATGTGAGAGGTTTTTTCCTTGATCATTACCAGAAAAAGCAAATAAAGCCTTTCTGGCTTCCCTCCTGGCATCTAAAAGGAGATAGCATATTCAACATAGAAATCTAAGCCAAAATCCAAGAGGACTAGCTACCGCATGGAATAACAAGCAATGACATATCATCAATTGATGATGAATGTACATATAATCAAGTCGAAATATCAAACATTTTATTGAAAATCTTCTAAGAAGGTGTAGGAAAAAGCCATTACCATGCAGGGAACTAGCTCGAGTCTCCTTGATTGAATGGCCACGTCGCCATCCCATTTTTAACAACAGCTTGACTCCTGTAAACAGATTAAAAAATCATAAAGTGAAACTGAAATGCTAAAAGATTAGCTCTAAAAGGGATTTTACAGAAATAAAAATACCAAACCACACCTATAGAACTTGATGCAGGGGCAACTATTTCATATGGAACAGGACCAGGAATTATTGAAGGCCTACAAAACAACAACCAAAGAGATGGCAAGGAAATAAGAAAAGCATCACATGTACTTTGATTGAGATATGTAATAACTGCATTAGAAGAGATTGATATTCCCCATCATCATCATTAACCTTATCCCAACTACTTGGTGTTAGATATACATATTATTATAACCATTACCCATAGAGTTGCACGAGGGGTTGACTCTATTTTTCAAAAATAAAAAACATTTCAAATAACTTCTACATATGCTACCATTGGTCTTGCACTCTCTTATTCCTTGCACATTCATTTCATAAACAAATCTTATTGGTGCATCATCAACCTTGATTGCCCATACCAACACTACCAAGTCTGTTCTCCATTATATTAATAATCAATAGGTGCACGCCCAATATCTCTATGATGTGATTATTTTTCAATCTATCATTCCAAAGTTTGCCACATTCACTATAATATTTTCCACGTCGTTACACTCAACATAGCAAACAATGACTTCTTGATTGCCAAAACAAAGAAGCTCCATATTTTGCACAAGATATAAGTTCTCATATCCACAAAAACAAAGGATGGAGAAAGATGAAACTATTTACAAAAGATTACCTTTTTCTGCATTCTACCTTTTCTTTCTATTTTGTGACTATTTATCCTATTTTTGTTCAAAACGATCCAGAAAAAAAGGTCGTCATATGAGAGCAAAACAAAAAATTAGCATAAGGTAATGAATAAGGTAAAAACAAAGATGGAGAAAGACGAAACTATTTACAAAAGGTTACATTTTTCTGCAAAAAGATCAAAATCAGTTAATAGAAAATAAATTATAGTAAAATGAAATCTCGCCTATGCTCGTATTCTACCTTTTCTTTCTATTTTGAGACTATTTATACTAATTTTGTTCAATACGATCCAGAAATAGAGGTCATCATATGAGAACAAAACAAATAATTATCATAAGTTAATGAATAAGGTAAAAATAAAGAGTTTACAACAATAAGAGAAAACGATTTATTTCTCTAATTAAGATCTAGAAGAGAATGACACGTGATAGAAAAGCTCAAAGAAGATAAATTCCAACAGTGAGCACAAAAAAAGATGAACTCAAATGAGCTTATTCATTGATTAACTTGTTGACAATAAAGGGAATGATTTATGCTAGTGTGGCATGCAAGTGAACAAATTACTGATGAATATCCCAAAAGAAGATAAAATTGCAGCAAAACTAGAATATACTATACTTGAATAACTCCATATTTGGAAATAGCACTTGATTATTGATTATCTCGGTGTTTTTTTAGTTTGAGTATCTATAGCCAAAAATCCAACAGCACAAAAAAGTACTAAGGACCTAAGCTTCAAAATAGGAGATTGTGATGAATCTTAAAAACAACAACAAAGCCTTAATCCCACTACGCGGGGTCGGCTACATGAAACATTTTTCTTCGTTGTGTCCTATTTAGTGTCATATTTCGCATGAAACATTTTTCTTCGTTGTGTCCTATTTAGTGTCATATTTTCATTTAGTTCTAAGAAATTAAGATCATCTTTTATACAATAAGTCCAGGTTTTCCTAGGTCTACCTCAGTCTTTCTTAACATAAGTCGAATATAAAACATCTACTCTCCTAATCGGATCATCAGATGGTCGACGCTTAATGTGTACCCAAACCAGCTAAGCCGACTCTCTCTAATTTTGCCCGTCACAGGAGCTACACCAACCCTGTCACGGATAATTCATTTTGCATTTTGTCTCTAAGTTAAGTGTAAAGCCACTAATCCAAAGCCACTAATCCACTTAATCATTCTCATCTCAGCAACACTTAACTTAGTATTATGCTTCTCTTTTAAAGGCCAACATTCAACGTCATAGAGCATTGGAGGTCTCACCACTGTCTTATAAAATTTTCCTTTTAATCTAAGTAGTACTTTTCTATCAGCAAAAGGCCCGAAACATTCCTCCACTTCAACCAAACAACTTGAATTCTACTATTAACATCCCCATCTATATCACCATCGCTTTGAACAACAGACCCGAGATATCTAAATCGTTCACGCATTTTAATAATTTAATCACCCAAAATTACACTTTTGTCACTAGAGCTACTACCACTCAAATTACATTCTATGTATTCAGTTTTAGTTCCTACTCAAATGAAGGCCTTTAAACTCCAATGTAGACCTTCATAATTCAAGTTTTTCCTGGATTTTTTCTCTTGTCTTATCCACGAGAAGGATATCATCAACAAAAAACATACACCAAGGTGAATCCTCTTGTAAATGTCCCGTAAGACCATCCATAACTAAAGCAAAAAGATATGGGCTTAAAGCCGATCCCTGATGTACTCCAACAGAAATAGGAAAATATTTCGTCAATCCTCCTTCAGTTCAAGCACAAGTAACAGCTCCAGTATACATATCTTTAATGACATGAATATAAATCATATCAACACCTTTTTTCTCAAGAACTCTCCAAAAGATATCTCTTGAAACCTTATCGTAAGCTTTTTCTAAATCAATAAAAATCAAATGTAGATTCACCTTATTATCTCTGAACTTCTCCATCAAACATCTCAATAAATGTATAGTTTCCATAATAGACTTGCCCAGCATAAATCCAAACTGATTATGAGAAATCTATATAATATGTCTTAGCCTATGTTCAATTACCCTCCCATAATTTTAATGTATGACACATCAACTTAATTCCTCTATCATTTGCACACTCTTGTGCATCCCTTTATTCTTAAAAATGGGAACTAAAATACTCTTCCTCCACTCCTCATGCATCTTTTTAGTTTTTAAAATAATATTAAGGAGTTTAGTAAGCCAAGAAACTCCCAAATCACCTAAATATTTTCAGTTCAATTGGAATATCATCGGGTCCTACAGACTTTCCACCCTTGATTTTCTTTAAAGCCTCCTCAACTTCTTTTTTACTAATGCGACGGTAAAAATGAAACGTTTTATCATTATTAACGATATTAAGATCACTTGATCGTATTGTGATGAATCTTAAAAAAAATAACAAAAAGATTGCAGCTTTCATAAAAGGACATCATTGTTAATACATGTATGTCATCGCCATCACCATTACCATCAACCATATTTCACATAGTTGGGTGCGGCTTTATTTATCCTTATTTATCATTAATGCATGGCCGAAATTTTATACATATTCTTTGCTGATCATTTAACAATCTTATCTATGTCATATGGTTGGACTCTTCCCTCCTAATCTTCTAATAGATCATCTTAACAATCTTATCTATGTCATATGGCTGGCCTCTTCCTTCCTAGTCTTCTAACATTAATTTTAACTACCCATCTATTGCTTTCATTTCCTACGCTTCAATGCGATGTCCAAACCACTTAAGTATATTTCGACCAAGTTAGCTTCAACCAATGTCCCTCCAATCATTCATCTAATATAAACATTTATTAATTTATCAATCCTAATTGTGTAGCACATCCATTTAAAATTCTCATTTTCATCACACTTAGCTTAGCCATCAATGCTTTCTTTTACTATCAAGACCTTGGACCCTTACAACATAGGATATCTAATTATCATTCCATAAATTGTACCTTTAAATCTTCATTATATCAGCACATCACAAAATATATTGATTTCCTTTACAATTGAAGTTATACCTAATCTATATCTTCTTGTTTTTCATATATAATTTATGCAAGATGCACAAATCTATTACATATTGTTATCACTCTACTTTCTAATGATATTATCTACGAATTGTTAGTTTCACACCCGGTAAAATTGCATGTCATGAAACATTTTTTTGTTAATTCAAGCCATTTATCTTCTAAAAGCTATTTCCATGGTACTAAATTTTCACTTAATTATTAGTAGATATCCACCAATTAGACTTATGTCATCTACAAAAATTCTACACCAATGAAGCTCGTTTTGCAAACCCTATATAAACAGCTCCAATAACAACATAAAAATATATTAATTCAATCATAATCCTTGAAGCAACCATACAATAATTGAAAACACGATAGTCGCTCCACATCTACGAATACCAGTAAATAATCCATTATACATAATAACTAAATATATCTTTGACACATACGTTACTTCATATGCATCATATCAATTTTTATGATAATCAACCATATTCCTTTTGACCAATAAAATCATATATATCTCTCTCTACACTCTATACATAATATACTTGTGTTAACACAATAGCATACATTATATATCTTCTTAGCTTGACACAAATTTATTCTTAGAAAAAAGATGTTATTTTTTCAAGTCTACATTTCATTACTCTCTCTCTATCATACTTTAATTGTATGACTCAAAAGTTTCATCTTGCTATGACTATCATGCTCTTCCGCTAATGTTCATAATTATGGGTACAAAATATTGCTTCTCAAATCAATTGGCAACTTTTAATCTTCAAAATTCCATTAAACAATTTGCTAACCTAACCATGCAATTTTCACTCTACCCATGCATCTAAACTTACAACTGGCCAATATGGCTCTTCTACAGTGTAACTCTACTTCACTTTCTTCGAACCAAATCACAGCATGCTCAACTATTTTGACTCTTCTTATCTTTCAATTTTTTTTCTTAAATTTTTGAATAATAATTTTTTTCAAAATAACATTTTGTTATTCATTGATATCTTCATATCTAACTAAGAACCCACTATCACTGCTTTTAATGCACCTAACTTCATTAGAGTGTCCAGATCTCGCTTATCTGCCAATTTAAATATTTTATAAATCTCTTTTTTCTCTTTCTTAGCACAACAAATTATCAAAAAAAAGAGTGTTTGCTTCGCTAACAACCTTTTTTAACATTATTTTTAAATTTTTTATCATCATTTTAAAGCTCAATACTGCTTAACTTTTACTAAATTTTAAAAGCAAATTACATTGCCTTGATATTGTTTTATAACTCCTCACTCCACTAAGCCTCCTTACTACTTTACAATAAGTTTCTAAACTCTCCTAAACTTTTTAACATGATATAAAATATATTGCATTTAATTTAAAAGATAATTTAACACAAACTACTAAAGTTTAGGCGTAATATATGAATATTTGTATACTAATCTGATGTTTTAATACATTTGAAATTCTAGCATACTTAAATCAATATTGGATCAGTTAAAAAAATTTCTATGTACTAACTTACAAGTGCTATTCATTATTCCTAACTCAATTTAGTTAAGGAATCATTTTTAGCATTTGTAACTTTTATATAGAAGAAAATTATTGAGAGGATCAGTTTGCCAACACAACAAAATAAATGCCCAGGTTTAATCTCTAAACAGACAACATAATCCAAGTTTATAAAAAACTACCCACAACATATAGCTTTAGTATCCAACACCAATATGCCAAGGTTTTCTGCACTCTGGAACATCAAATTGCAAAACATGACGGCGATTATAGCGATTCAAAACCAACACCAACAAATCTTGCAAACTAAATAAATGCTATTGCCCTGCAGTTCCAAGACAAGATTCCAGAGTCATCAAACATTGACTGCATCTACTAGTGTGATAGTGTGTTACAAGCCAAGGGGAAGTGAGAAACCTAATTGTTCCATCAAATCAAAATTAAGCTTTGGAGCCCGAAAAATAAATTAAGAATGGAGTAAGTACGTATTGATTTGGCTCCTCCAACCTTCAGATAAAGCAAGGTGCCACCTAAGTAACTTGGTTGGTCTGATACGCATGTCAAATATGTAAGCCCTTCAAAGAAACCTTGAAATACGAAACATGTGTCTTCTACGAGCACCCTTTTATACATTACTGCTAAAAATTCTTAGTAATCTTTAAAATAGATTAGATACTAAATAAGATAAAAGACATGTATAAACTAGCCAAATAAAGAAATAAGAAAAGCAAAAGTTTAGTTAAGTGTATTAACGATGAAAATTAAAAAATAACTTTCTTACATGACAATATTCAACATAAGTGGATGAGATATTTTGATAAATTTTTCAATGAAGATTTTGAAACTACAATCAACTTTAGTAATCTAAATATAGTAGAGAATAATAAAACTTTTTATTTTTATCATCACATTAGTGAAACGGAAGTTGAGAAGGCTTTAAAGAAAATGAAGTGTGAGAAATCAACAAGATCTGGTGGTATTCCAATAAAAGTGTGAAAATGTTAAGAAGATTTGGGAATTTATTGGCTTACTAATTTTTTTAATATTATTTTACAAACTAAAAAGTTGTATAAAGAGTGGAGGAAGAGTAATTTGGTCCCTATTTTAAGAATAAATGGGATGCACAAGAGTGCAAATTATAGAGGAACTAAGTTAATGTGTCATACATTAAAATTATAGGAGTCATTGAACATAGGTTAAGACGCGTTACAAAGATTTCTCAAGATCAATTTGGATTTATGTCGAGCAAGTCTACCATGGAAGTTATACATTTATTGAGAGGTTCGATGGAGAAGTATAGAGAGTAAGGAGGATCTACATATAATTTTTGTTGATTTAGAAAGAACTTATGATAAGGTTCCAAGAGAAGTACTTTAGAAAGTTTTAGGAAAAAAAAGGTGTGTATATGACTTATAGTCAAGTTATTAAAGATATGTCTGCTAGACCTGTTACTTGTGTTTAAACAGAATGAGGATTGACCAAGTATTTTTCAATTTCAGTTGAAATACATCAAGGTTCAGTTTTAAGCCCATATCACTTTCTATAGTTATGGATATTTTTACTGGGTATTTATTGAAGATGTACCTTGGTGTATGTTTTTCGCTGACGGTATCTTTCTTATCGATAAGACCAGAGAAAGAGTTTAGGAAAAACTGAAGTTATGGAGGTCAACTTTAGAGTACGAAGGCTTTTGTCTGAGTAAATCTAAAACTAAATGCATAGAATGTAATTTTAGTAGTAGCATATCAAGTGACGAGGTTGTAACAGTGGGTGATCAAGTCATTAAAAGAATTAAATGTTTTAGATAACTCGGGTCTATTGTTCAAAGTGATGGTGATATAAATGGGGATCTTAATAGTAGAATTCAAGTTTGATGGTTGAAGTGGAGGAATGCATCAAGCATATTGTGTGATAGAAAAGTATCGGTTAGACATAAAGGAAATTTTCATAAGAAGGTGAGGAGAATGCAATGTTTTATAGTGCAGCATGTTGGCCTATAAAAAAGAAGCATAAAACTAAGTTAAGTGTTGTAAAGTTGAGACTGCTTAGGTAGATCAATGGCTTTACACTTAAAGATAAAATGTGAAATGGTTGGTGTAGCTCCAGTGACGGACAATATTAGAGATAGCCGTCTTAGATGGTTCGGTCATATTAATCGCCGACCATCTAATGACCCAGTTAGAAGATTAAATATTTTAGATTTGACTTATGTTAAGATAGGTAGATGTTAGACCCAAAAAAATTTGGGCATGTTGTATAAGAAATGATAGTAATTTATTCAAATTAAGGGAAAATATGATACTCAATAGGACACAATGGAAAAAAAGGATTCATGTAGCCGACCCCACTTAATGGGAAAATTGCTTATTATTGTTTTTGTTGTTGTTGTACTGATTTTCTCAAACAAAATCCACTTTTATTGCCAGAGAAAGAAAATCCATAAATTTGATCCTTTTATGCTAATCAACTTTTTTTCTATCTTTACATGTGAGAAAGATAAGTAAAGCAATCTCTTTTACTGAATTTTCTTTCTATGGTCTGTTTTTCTGAAAGTTCATTGCAAATTATTATTATTACATTTAACAACTATTCCTTTGTTAATGCATATAGATAGTTCATTTTCAGTATGCTCTCTTATAAATTGTCTGAATTGGCGGATAATTTTCATTGTCTTAATCATGCTATGAGTTATTCCGTCAATTGCTATGATTTCTTCATATTAATGAATTTTTTTGGGGCTCCATCAAAAGATTTACAACATTCACATGGCTCTAATTCAAAAAGCAGTGAGAGATTGAGCATATTATTAAAATAATTTCTGATTCCAATATCCATCCAAATGATTGCAATTCCAAATGAAATTGGCAACTGTATACAACTTTGATTCTATTAATCAGCAATAACAAATATAAACACTTAAATAAATACAAGATACCAAAATACAATAAAAAACAGTATATTATAGTATTAAAAGCACTATCCAATTATTCATTAACCAATATGTGTGTGAAAAATAAATGAAACCTGTCCTTTTGTTCCATCTCTGCCTGCTTACGAGCAAGTTCTGCTGCAGTAAATCCAAAGGTATCAAACTTTAGAGATGTCTCCAATGATTGCCCTCCCATATCCTACAGTAGTAAAAGCACAGGAAGAGGAACTCAAAAACAATTTTTTTTTACCACGGAAAACATAAACAGAACAACGCATAATAAACACAAAATAAAAAACATCTAGAAGAAAAGAATATATGTATAAGACAGGTGATAAAACTTGAGAGTATCTAATGCTTGCCCTCTCAAATCCTATGGCAGAAGCGCAGGAAAAAGAGCTCAAACCAAAATTCTTATATCCAGAAAAAAGAAACTGAACCAAGTAAAAGAAACGGGAAAAAAAAATCTAGAAGAACCGATTAAAAGACAAGTGAGGGGCAACCATTTTTAAAGCACTTCTGCATGCATAACATGACTACTACCTTGATATCTTCATCATCAAGAAAGTTATAGATACTTTGTTTATTCACTTCCGCTCTATTTTTTCTTGAAGATGTAAATGTCTGTGGCCTCCACCCTACGAGATTAAAAAAAAAAGATGGGCAACCAAAAATAAATGCCAAACAAATATTAATTTTAACATGAAAATTCCACATGCTAGTTAAAAGTACCATCTTTCGAACCAACAGTATTGTAATAGCCAGCAGAGAAACCCCCCGTAAAGGCTCCATGAAAGCGTCTACGGCCTTCTTCATCTGTCACCTGTATCTCACAAAAAATATAAAATGTATGGTAAAAGTAATGAAGCACAAGAATCAGAATAATATTGAGAAAGAGGACAAACTAAATGGAGAAATAAGTTAATATATATTATTGCACACATAATCTTTCTCGAAGAAATATTAAAGAAGAAAATTTCCTATCAACATGAGAACAGCAAACCATAACCTACTAATAACATAGAAATATGCAAACATGCTTTTTAAAACAAGCAAATTAGCATTTATTTTTTATAGGATAATAAATGAAGAGAAAATAAGACTACAATATTGGTTAAAGATACAAGGAAGCTTACAATAACAACAACAAGCCTTTTTTCTAAGTGGGGTCGGCAACATAAATCCTTTTTCTCCATTGTATCCTATTGAGTGTCATATATTCATTTTTTTTAATAAATTAATATCATATTTTATACAATAAGCCCAAGTCTTTCTAGGTCTACCTCTACCTTTCTTAAAGATGCAAGGAAGCTTAAAGAAAAAAAAAAATAACATGACATATATTGTTACAATTATAGGACAAAATTATTTTAAAAGATAATAATCAATAAAATAAGAAGATATATTAAAAATTAATCAAAAAATTATGAAATGAAGTTTCATAAAATGATGATGCATATAATATAACTTTAGATCCAAACAAGATATTGCAAAGATTTGGAGAGTCATTGGTGATATCATGTTAAAAAATCTTTCCACTAAATAGGAGCATGTCTAATGATTTGAAGAAAGATTTTTGAGAAATATACCGAATACAAAAGAGCTTTTTAAGATTTTACAAGTCATAGAGGACCCAAACTTGTGTCATATAATGAAACTATGGGAGAATAATAAAGTATAAACCTAAAAGATGTGTTGGCTTCAAGATTAAAAAATTGGTTTCATACTACAATGAACAGCTATAAAAGTGACTTTGCATTGAGAGCATTAATGATGGAGTATGTAAAGGAGAGAATATCTCTTTATAATTTTTATTGATTTGAGGATGCTTGTAATCAAGTATTACAAGAATCAATTTGCTATCAAGGTTACTAAAAATATTGTCAAGCCACCAAAGAATTCCTACCATAAGATTACAAATTAATATTAAGCTTGCATTTTCTAGTGATTATGAAGTTGCATGCAAAAGATAATCACAATTATATACATTAGTGCATGCGTTTTACAATTGATAGATTTTAATCAATGAAGCAAGTATTGAATTATGGAAAATTAAAATATTCGACAAAATTTTATAGAAATAAAAGGTTTAAATAAATAGAAATATATATATACGATACACAAATCTAACATTGTTATTGTCAAATCCCAAGCCTCAAATGTGAAAAGTAGATGGTATATTAGGTAGTCAGCAGCCCGCGTAAAAATTTTGTCGAAAAACTGATGTGAATCCTATAAGTATATGATGGAGAAAAATGATTCATGCAGCCGACCACATGTAGTGGGATAAAGGCTTGTTGGCATTGGTGTACATGATACAAAGATCTAGGATGTGTGATATTAATAATTATCAATCTATAACACTAAAAATTAATAAAAGTAAAACAAACGTAAGATAGATTTGGTTATTTTGAATTAATTATACAAACAGAATGAAAATGTAGATAATGATAAATTAAGTCAATATTACTAAAAGATAAAGTGACACAAAAGTGTTATAAGTTTTAGTCTCTTACATTGATTATTAAAAAAAATAGATGTGAGATCAAACACCACTTATCCTATTGCATTTATAAATCTAGTTAACACTGCAGACACTTACCTATATGTGCATTTAAGTCAAACACGACAATTATCATTTCTACTTTAGACAAGTGTTGTGGTAACTAATCCACTTGAATTTTTTTTTTAGACGTTCTTTTTTAGACTCTCACAAGTAAATTAATAAAATTAGTAGATATTATAGTTCATAGAAAGATAAATATATGATATATTTAAGAAACTAAGAGATTAGAGAAAAGAATAAGGAGATTGATAGTTTAGATTTTAAACTTTGATATTCAGGTAAGAGTCGCACTAGAAATGGTATAAGTGTAATTATAAATAAGAGTTTGAAAGATAATGCTGTAAAAATTGATAGCATTGAAGATAGAATTCTAGTCCTAAAGATAGTTTTTGATACTAAAATTTTAATGTTATAAGTGTTTATCCTCTTCAAGTAAGTTTAGATATAGTTTCAAAAGAAAAATTCTATAATGACCTAGAAGAGTTAATACAATTGATACCTCTTGAAGAAAGAATTTTGATTGAAAGAGATTTAAATAGACATGTTGGTAAATTGATTGAAGATTTTAAAAATAATCATGATGACTGCAATTTTGAAGTGATTAATGAAGAATGTAAAACTATATTAAATTTTACATTAGCGTATGATCGTTTCATTACTAGTACTTTATTTAAGAAAAGATATGAGCATATTATTAATTGTAAGAATGGATCTTATAAAACAGAAATTAATTATTTTCTTATGAGAAAAAGATATCATCGAGAATGTAAAAATTGTAAGATCATTCCAAGTGAAAATTTAATTACCAAAGATCAATTATTAGTTCTGGATTTTAAGATATGAGTTGTAAGATAAATAATACAATGAAACATTATCATAAAATTAGATGGGGGCGTCTAAAAGACACAAATAAATCTATTTTTATTAGTAAACTTCATGATTTTAAGATTTGAGAGGTTTATGATAAAACTAATTCTATGTAGGATAAAGTAACAAAAACTATTAAACAAATGACAAAAGATATACTTAGAAAATAAAAATAGTTGGTGGTGGAATAATAATGTGCCAGAAAAGATGAAATATAACAAGTCTTATAAAAATTAATTTAAATAAAAAAACTTAGAAAATTGAGAAAATATAAGGTGGCTCGTGGGGAGTCTAAGAGAACAATTTATGACACTAAAAAATGTTGCTTTTAGTGATCTTTATGATTTATTAGATACTAAAGATGGTGAAAATTATGTGTATAAATTAGTCAAATAAAGAAAAAAAAATTAAAAATTTAATTCAAGTATAGTGTATTAAAGATAAAAATTAAAAGTGTTTTTTTAAAGAAAAAATGAGTGAGCTATTTTGATAAACTTTTCAATTAAGTTTCTAAAAATATAATCGACCTTAATGAAATTAATATTGTTAATAATAATTAAATATTTTATTTTTACCATTACATTAATAAAAAGAAGTTGAAGGAAACTTTAAAGAAAATTAAGGGTGAAAAACCAATAGGACCTGATGATATCAAAATTAAAGTGTGGAGGAAGAGTATTTTTCTCCTCATTTTTAATAATAAAGAGGATGCGCAAGATTGTACAAATTATAGAGGAATTAAGTTGATATATCATACTTTAAATTATTGGAGAGGGAAATTGAACATAGATTTAGACGTGATACAAATATTTAATATAATCAATTTGGATTTATGTCGAGCAGGACTGATATGGAAGCCATACATTTATAGAGAGTTTTGATGGAGCAGTATAAAGAGAGTAAGGAGGATCTACATATGATTTTTATTAATTTAGAAAAAGCTTACAATAAGGTTCCAAGAGAAGTCCTTTGAAGAGTTAAATAGAAAAAAGATGTTGATATGACTTATATTCAGTCATTAAAGATATATATACTATAGTTGTTACTTGTGTTCAAACAGAAGAAATATTGACAAGTATTTTACTATTTTAGTTGGATTACATCAAGGATCTTCTTTAAGCCCATATCTCTTTGCTTTAGTTATGGATTCTCTAACTAGACATTTGCAGAAGGATGTACCTTGGTGTGTCCTTAAGACTAGAGAAAGAGTTCAGAAAAAACTTAAATGATAAAGGTCTACATTGGAGTTTAAAGGTCTTCATTTGAGTAGATCTAAAACTTAATACATTGAATGTAATTTCAAAGTAGTAGCTCTAGTGGCAAAGTTGTAATTATGGGGGATCAAATCATTAAGAGGTGTGAATGTTTTAGATATATTGGGTATATTGTTTAAAGTGATGGTGACATAGATAGGGATGTTATTAGTAAAATTCAAGTTGGTTGAAGTAGAGGAATGCATCGAGCCTAATGTGTGATAGAAAAGTACCGTTTTGAAAGGAAAATTTTATAAGATGGTGGTGCTTTATGGCGCAAAATGTTGGTCTTTAAAAGAGAAGCATAAAATAAAGTGAAATGTTATTGAGATGATAGAGTTGGTGTAGCTCCAGTGGCAGACAAGTTTAGAGAGGGTCGTCATAGATAGTTTGGACAAATTAAACGTCGACTATTTCATGATTTGGTTAGGAGAGCAGATATTTTAGATTAGATTTATATTAAGAAAGGCAGAGGCAAACCTAAAAAGACCTCGGACCTATTAGAATTAAATAAAAATTTGACACTCAATGCGACACAACGGAGAAAAAGAATTCATGTAGCCGGCCCCACTTGGTGGGATAAAGGTTTGTTATTGTTGTTTGTTGTTGTTGGACATTCTTTTGATCTAACCTTAAGAGCATGCTATCAAACACAAACCATATTTAGGGTTTATTTGGGGCAGCTGCAGCTGTTTGAAGAAGCAGCTATAAAAATTCTGCAGAATAAACTGTTGTTTAAAAAGTTGTAGTGACTATTATAAATTTAATTTAATTTCAGAAAGTTAAACTGTAGTTTTCTGGAAACCATCACACTTTAACAGATTAGGTTGAAAAAAACAATCTTCTACCACAAAAATTTCTAAAAGGAAGCAAGAAAGCAGTTTCACAAACATAACTGTGATAGCGGTCTGAAAAAGCAAAGTTGCCAAAAAGCTATCCCAAAGAAACCCTTAAAGTACTTACCAAAAATTAACTTAATATCAAGCACCATAAATCACCATATGAATAAGATAATCATATCTGCGCCAAATTCATCTTATATTTCTAATCAATTGTCAAAAAAGATGTTTAACCTCAATCATGAACATTAAATAGGGAAACGAGAAGATTAAGCCTATAGCTCCAATTGCACCAAATGAATGAACGAGCAGCAAGGTCCATTAGCATGCTTGCTTTGGTGGCAGACTGGCTGCTCGATTTATCACCAGTTGATGAATCTTCCGGTTTTTTAATATGGAAATCCTTGCAAACTCTTATTGATTGTATTCACTATGAGTTTGGTTGGATTTGTAAGAATATCATGCAAGGCGCTCAGTGCCCGTATCCAATTAACAGCCTCTAAAAGGTATAAAGACTTCAAGGTAACGAAGAACTGGGCAATCGATGAAGGAGGAAACCGCACCTCTTGTTTCCACGCAGGAAGGCTTCTGAGGTTGCCCGCACCAGCAATTGCCCTCCTCTTGCGAACCGAGGTGTCCTCCTCCCGCTCGATTGGCGTCCCGTAAAAGACAAAATCCTCGTTGTCAGATTCCATTGATCACTGGAATCCGATATTGGAGTAGAAATCCTAGAGACTGTTTGGTAGCAGAATCGGAGTAGAGTACAAGCAGGATTTAACCAAAACCCTGCGAAACAGCAAAAATGGCAACTTAAAACCTACAGAATCTTAAGTCCCGTTCCTCTTCCGTTTTGCCTAAAATCCTGGATTCAGTAAATACTGGCATCCGGCGGATTAATTTAGATTCGCGGATCTAACGAGCTCCTAATCTTCACACGCCTGTTGTCCCGTCAATGCCCCTTCCTGCTAGCTTTGATCGCGGCATCATCGAGGGTTTTAGGAGCCGAGAACCGGAATTCAGGTAGTTATTAATAATAATACTTGACAAATTATTTAAATGCTGGAATCTTCTGAAAGATGGGAGCATATGGATTGATTCGGATCAATATGGAATTATTAGCTCACGCTCATTCTAGATTCTCTCCATGGTTGGTTTAGAGTAGGAATAAGACAAATCATTTATGCAGCTTCAACCTCTCTCGGTCAACGCAATTGAAAAAAATGTATTGCCTATTCTTCCGTATCTCACATGGGTTTCCTAATGAGAATTCTAGGAATTGGTTAGATAACTGGCATGGGACTCAATGGAGCCATTTTACAAAGACTCTCTCATGGATTGATTGGTTTTTTTCTTAGCAGGAACGAGTTGTGATAGAAGACTTTTTGTTTCTCTCGAAGAGATGGGGGATATCTATCCCAATGCCAAAAATCTTTACCATGTTGAGTAGTTTCTCGATGGCTTCTCTTGCATTGCCGGGAATGAGTGGTTTTGTTGCAGAATTCTTAGTCTTTTTTGGAAGAATTACCAGCCTAAAATCTCTTTTCATGCCAAAAATGTTCATGACTTTTTGAATGGCAATTGGAATGATATTCACTCCTCTTTTTTTCTTATCTCTGTTACGTCAGATTTTCTATGGATACAAGCTATTCAATATTCAAAACTCGAATTTTTTTTTCTTCTGGGCCACGAGAACTCTTTGTCTCGATCTGTATCTTTCTACCTGTAATAGGAATTGGTCTTTATCCTGATTTCGTTCTCCCGTTATCGGTTGACAAGGTACAAGTTCTCTTATCTCATTCTTTTTCAAGATTCAATAAGAAAGAATTTTCATGAATTGGAAAGTCTGAGAATTCTTTGACTTTCAGATTTTCACGATTCTTCGTTGTACAATGAAAAAAAAATAAGGCGCTAGTTTCGCTTCCTTGAGTGATCGAAGTGCTTCCAGGGCGTGTGTCACGAACACTTGAAAGTCGATTTCTTTCTTCAATCCTCCTCCAGTCAATAATCAGTTTCGGGGAGTTCAGTTCGTGTGTCACGAGCAAAGGAGGTTCTGCGCTTTCCTTCTTAGTCTTTGACAAATTCCCCTGCCCCTAGTCTTGCATTTCTAAGGGAGAGTATTAGAATCTATCAAATCCTGCATTTCTGAGCTTCAAGTGTGGAGGACCATTCCCGATGGTTTATTGTCTGACTGAAGTGGTAGTGGGATTCTTCCTTGGCCAATTGCCTTTCTCATGTAAGCGGAAAGTGCCTTTTCCGGGTCAAGTCCCATTTCCGATCATGCGGTAAGTTTCCCCGCTTGTTGAGTGAGTTCAGTCTACCAGGTACACATCGCGATGTAAAGACTCTTGCTTGGCGATTTCCATTCTTTCCTTCTATAAGCCCGTAATCTCTTCGTCTCTTTGGAAGTCTTGTCAGTAGTGTAAGGTTCAATGCTTTGCAAGTTTCTTGACAGTCAGTGAAAGAAAGTTTTTTCTCTTTGCATCCTAGCGCCTTCGCTTGGGAGTGCCCCCGCTAAGCCTAAGCCCTTTTATTTTATGTGCTTTGAATTGAGTCCGTCCTATAAGTCTAACTAGCGCCTTTGATATGGTAATTCCTAGCTGACAGAGGAGGAGTAGTCTAAGTCTAAGATAAGTTTGAAGGCAGGCTAGAAACTAGACTTTTCAAATCCCTTTTTCTAAGTAGTTTCTAGACTTTCATCCAGTCCAGCCAGTGAGAGAAAGAGTACATCTGCTACTTGAAGCGAGTAGGACTTCCCTTTTGAAGATTCGTTACCTCGAGTTTGAGGGCTGGCTATCTAAGAAAAACCTAGCTTCTTATGACTTCGAGGGAGTTTGCTTCTAGGCGAGTTTTGTCAGATTTTGAGTCCTTCACCATTTAGGCCTTCTTCAAGCGATCGATTTCTTTACATGGTAGTTTTTTTTTTCCGAAAGTCTATAGCTCCATTCCTCACTATTCTCAAACTCTGAAAGTCTAGTAAGACGAAGTCAGACTAACTCCATGACAAGTTCAAACCAGTCAAGGTGCGACTTTTGGGAGCAACCTGTGAGAAAACCAGTCAAAAGTACCTCTTAGCCAGGAGGCTCAATCTTCTCTTTCTCTTTCAGAAGCTGTGCCCGGGGAGGAAACGCGGTAAGTAAGGCATCAAGCGAGAAAAAGCCCAAAAAGTCTTGTCCGGGTCGTGAAACTCGAATTGAATAGCAAGCCGGAAAAGAAATAAAGGAGCTTTGAACGAACCCTAGAATCTTTGGAGAGAGTGGCCTAAGTCCTCGTCAATTTTATTGAAGCCGGTACAGTTCCCTCTTTTTTGCTCTAGCCGGTAAGCAATTAACCAACCGGTAAGCCGTTAAGGTCACTAAGATCATGTGTTCATGTGCGATCTCTACGAGCCCTTACTCTATGGAATGGGGCAGTCCTCTTAGGCGGAGCTGGGCCAGTAGCGTGCACGTGTGCTGAAACACTGGAGTGAAGTGAAACCTATGGGGCCTTAGATGCTGAAAAACTACAAGGTGCGACTGACAGGAGCATTTGATGCAGGAGTTTATTGTAGTGGTCCAGTCAAGCCTATATCGCTTGTTTTTAGCCTTCATGGTGAATGGCCCACCCTTTCTTTGAACCTTGTCAATGATCGAACTTCAAGATATGAACTGAGTGCCATTTGATGAGTAAGATCGAACAAGGGAGAGGGATATGGAAAGGATGAAGTAATGAAAGAGGAAGTCATTGCTAGTAGTAACGACTTGTCACGATCCATTGGTTCATAGAGAATCCATGTCCTAGGTCTATCAAAAAACATTCTTTTCGCTAAGCGTATATAATAAAATAGAGTGAAAGGGTCCACCCCCGAAACGGGTACTAACTAACAGCTGAGTCCTCTCCGAACCGCAGGAGATAGTTGCCCATCATACGGCTCACCAACTGAACTTGCCTCTAAGAGGGGCTCGCTCCGGGCAGGTTCGGATCACTTACAATACACGGCTCTACGAAGGGGTTAGGAGCGTTTTCAAGATGATTATTTCTTTGTCGAGACGGAACCCAGACTGGAAAATGTGAGTCTGTTTTGTCCACTTTATCCATCCCCCTCTAGAAAAATGATCAAGGCAAGCTTGCTTCTTATTCCCGTGTTTTCTCTTTTCCATCTCTGCCCCGCTTCCATGTGGCCAGAGACCCCTGTAGAGAATGAAGAGGGGCCAAGGATCTTCCTCTCCGGAGTACTTCTCGAGGCTCCACTCTCTCCCCTGAATAAGTCAGGCTCCGTTAGCCTGGGCTGAGATGGGGATAAGGAGTCAGGATTGAAGCCCCCAACGTTCTGCTGGATAGGGGTCAATGTGTAGAGCCAAGTGTAGTGTGGTGTAGTATTAGGCACTTCTAGGCCCCTTCCCGGCCACTGGATCACTCCAGTGCTTCGGGTACTACGGACCCTCTGCCATCCATTGCAGCAGAGCCGTTTCATGAGCGGGGGGGCTCAGCGCAGTTCTTTGAATCAAACGTGGAATGATTTGTTTTGAGATATCTGGATAGATGGATGGATCTATCTTTCGATGAATATAGATTCAGCAAGAAGCCCAAAATCCTTGATTTGGCCAGGAAACAAAGCACTGCTTTGGGCCCAGGAAGCGAAGGGAATGAGCTCGGTCTCCTCTCCTTTCAGTCGAGTGGCCTAATGGCTCCTCCACACTTCTGTTCTGGATTTTTGTCTCCGTGCCCGTTCCGCATGCGCTTCGCGCGCCATTGGCGCTTTGCTCTCCTCTTATTTCTTCATTGGACGGTTCGGATGGACTTCGCCGTTCTTTCCCAACGAAAATGGAAAGGGCTGTATCACATCGAGATGTCGATTCGTTTTCCGCCCCAAATGAGATGGGGAATCGCTTCGCGCCTCTGTCCCTTCATCTTTCGCCCGGCTCGCGTCGTTCCAACAACCGACGGGGAGCACCTCAGTCTACGATCGCGCGCAGTAACTGGGAGTCCTATTACACCTAAGGCCAACTTCAATTCACCAAACCTAGGTTCATCTCGTGTAGTGATTGTGGACTCGTACAAGGATATGGAGTCGACGGTTGATGTATCAGACTCGACCCTGTCTTTCGTAGCATGCATTCCCATCCGTGTCGCAACTGATTCGGTAAGCTACGTGTCCGGACGGAAAACTGCCTTCGGTCTCCCAACCTTACTCATGGCAACCTTCCGGCCGCCCAACGACCTATAACGCTAGTCACTACTCCCACTGGGGCTAGGAAGTAAATATATATGTATGTATTATGATATAAATTTAAAATAGAATAGTTAAACTATGCATATTGGTAAAGCCTAGTCCCTCCACCTTAGGCTAATTAAAATCCATCTTTATAGTTTTCACCATTTTATAATTATTCTATGTTAGTTTTAGTGTATGATATATTTTAGTTTTATTTGATCATAATCCCTATTTTGAAATTTTGAATAGAGATAAATTAACGCAATTTTAATAATTAGTGTCACAGTCTCTATGGGTCAATAATCTTATTCACTACTTTAATATTTGTATGAACTCATATTATTACATGTGCATTTATCATTGCATCAATATCATTAATATCATCACACTTAATTAAAATGTATTTTATCTCAATTCTATAATAGTACATAAAAAGGTAATTACTTTTTGGTGGAAAATACATCAATAATTCAATTATAGATACTTTTTTTTTGTGGATTTCTATTCATAAAAAATCTCCGATAATAAATTTTAACTAGTAAATAATAAATCAAAAGTGTTATTCCCTAATAATTCTGGAAAAGAAAAATTATAATTTATTAAGAAAATGTTAAAGGTCATTCTAAAAGGCTGATTTAAAAGTTTTGGTGAATGCCTAATATTACTAGTAGATAATATATCAAATATATCAATAGATTATCTTCCAACAAAGCTAAGTTTACTCTTTCTTTGATGGCATTTATCAACTATTATCGATAGATAATCCATTAGAAAGTTATACCAAATTAAAATAAAAGTTATATCACTTATTTGAACACACTTTTACAACTTCAATGAATCACAATGTATAAAAATAATAAAAACATAAGAATGTACTAGATAGTTAACACTAAAATGTATTTGTTGCACGCTAAAAAAATTAATGTGCTTGAGTAATAATTTAACAACTCAGCATTGTACAAAATCCATCATACGTAGATAATAAAACAAAACCAGAGGAGATACCGAGAATGTTTACGTGAAAAAACCCAGAAAAAGAAAAAAATCACGAAACCTAAAAAGCCCAGAGAGTTAAAAATCTATGAGGTTTAGCTTACTTGAAATGATCTAATATAAGTTTGTAAATACAAAGATACACTTATCCCACAACCTATAAAGGGTTGCAAGATTTTTCCAAGTACAATGTTCATATTCATAAAGGTTCACTTCATAACAATTAAAAGTAGTTGCTACTAGAAGTTATCACTCGGTCTCTGATACATCGTACTTAGGGTACGTATTTGCACAATTTTTAGAACATTATATTACTCAATATGTATGAGATTTAGTCACTAATTAAAGTATTTCCTTACTCTGCAATATGCATCTTTACTATGCAAGGTATTTCATTATTCATAAAGTCCACCAATAATGGTGAGCATGAGGTGGCCGACAGTGGTCAAAGGAGGCCAACGAGTGGCAATGGGTAGCAATAGAGTTCAAGATTTAGGTTTTCAGTCCAGAACAACACTAGAAATGGACTCCTTCCTCCTTTCTCCTCCAAGTGAAGAGATGTGGTCAATTTATAGGCCCTAAAAGACACAAATTTAAATCATCTAGCAAATGGCCACAATAACTGCACGATCTAATGGCCCACATTGATTTCTCTTAATCATCAAATTTTTTTTTAATAATATGATGGCCTTGTTGACCTTCAAATCAAAGGTTTTGGGCTTGTTAGATGTCAGTCATTAAAACACATGATTTGAATTTAAACACATTAGATTTAGAGTTCATTTGACCCCCCTCCCCCCCAACCCCCCCAAATAATATACTAGAGCTTCTTAAAGTGGTTTAATGATTCAATTCAAGGTTGCTTTGACTTGGATTGGATCAATTTTGGTATCATTTGGTCTGTATCATTGAGTGAGTTAGTTTAAATATACATTTACTTACAATTAAAGATTTGAATAGATATAAATTAGAATTATTCTTGCTCAAAATATCTCGAGATCTGTGTCAAATGTCTGGTGATTCATGTTAAATGATAAATTAGTTAATGTTGCATCAATAGCCCCTCTATTTCTAGGTATTAGTGTCTAAGTCGCTATAAAAAACTTCATCCTGATTCCCCAAAAAACTCTCACACTAAATTAAAATAATTTTTTTTAATATTGATGCTTTGTGGAGATTCCAAAATAGCTAACTTGAATTTAAAATATTAAAAAATTGTGAGTAAATATTTTTTGAAAAAAATACTAGATCATATCATTTGTGGCAGTCAAATAGTGACGACTCGGAGTTTTGGAGGATATACATTCATACTTGAGTGTACATGGATGTACGTGCAAGAAAATAAGCACAAATACATGTTAAAAGATGTAATGGGGTCCCTAGGTAAGCACGAATGTGAATAAGATGGCAACAACATGTGAGGGGCTGAGTTGGCATGTATAAGGGCATACAGACACAATCTCATGCATGGTACAATTATGTGTGTGGGCACATGCCTACTACTGTGCATGAAGCTTGCATTGTGGGTAGTGAGTAGCAGCAACAATGATGTGGCTAGGGGCTGGTAGGCAGCATTGCGACAGTGTAGCAGTGCTGAGTATTGGCAAGCGGCAACATGCGATGATTTGTATTTGATATGCAATAGATGAGGGGGCAATACTGGTTCAAGTCGGGCCATAAAGGACTTTTGTGGTGGTTGGAAAGTTGGTCAGGTTGTATCAGGCAGTAGGCAATTTTGATTTTGTGGCCCGAAATGTTAAGGATCAAGTCAAAGTAACTGACTTGTGGAGCAGGTAGTGAATGACACACATGCATGCACGTAGGAATGTATATATGCAATGGTGCTTACATGAGTTTCAAATGTCACTTGGAAAATTGGATGATAGTTATTGATACATCTAAAGACCATGCCAATAATTTTGAAGATGGTTTGAAACAATTTTTATATGAAATTCTTCAGTTTAAAGTTTTTATGCACGAACATTGCCATGAAACTCAAAAAATTTATCATTTTTCTTGACGAGTCCTTCTGATGATCCAAATTACATCTGGATAGGTGCATTACTTTCACAATCACATGTGAGAAGCATGTAAACTAGCTCGGTGGTCATTAAACACCATTTTTATATCAATATGTACATTTAGGGTTTCTGTGCATGAAATGTGGGCCCATGTAAAAAAGCTTTCAACAACCTATATTTTTTAAAAAAGAAAAAAATCATTACATTATTCTCATCAAAACCTTTCTAACGAGCCCTTCCATGCTCAATTCCAACTTTGTTTGGGTACATGTCAAGCTGTAGATAATTTGGAGAGAGAAAAAACAATTTGGCTAAAACCACATAAAAAAGGCTTCAAATCAAGCTCGAGACTTTTGGAATATAGAAATATATATTTTGATCCAATAAAACCCATTAAAATTTCTAGCTTTAAAACCTGCCTTTTTTTGCTCTTTCAGAATTTATACCTAATTTGACCGACAATATCTCATCGAGGTGCTTGATCTAATCAAAATCACTTGTAACATTTAAATACTCATGTCCTTCCCTATCAAATGAGCCTAAGCTTACTTTTAACCATAATTGACCCCCGACAGGCTCAGAACCTGCCTAATTTAGCTCGTCACTTCAAACGACTATAACTCGAGCTACAGACCTCTAATTTTGAAATTGGTTGAACCATTAGATTCCTTGATTTGTCCTCTTTGAAATGATATAAACTTTCATTTTTTTTACACCTGCCATAAATTTCTTAGCCAAAATATTTGAAAACAAGCCTAAAATAGCATTTTTGGACCCATTTGATTTTAGCCCTCCATTTGACCCCCATTCAAGTCTCTTCCTTGTCCTATGTCATCAATTCACCATCAATCCACATCCTCCCCTCCCATTAGACTCCTTTAAACTATCCAAAACCGAACTAGGCCCACTTTAATAGTTTCATTTTCTATTTTCTCTCTAATTAAAGCCCAAGAGGGAATATTTTTAAATCCCTTATTCTTCTCCCCAAATCCCTCTCCGCATTAATCCCCTTGCATAATAATTTTCCCTCCAAACTCCATTGGTAGAAAATAACTAGCCCCCACAACAGAAATTTTTGAAATCCACTCTGCCCCCCAAATTGAAATCCCAAGGCCACCTCTTCAAAAAAAAAATTCCCTCTTCTCCCCCTTGGATCCAAGCCGAAATGTATTGCCTCCCCTTTTTTTTCTCAAGGCCAAAAATCTCAATCCCATATCTCGCGAGCCAACGTAAAGGATCCTAACTTATTTTATCTTGCTTCTTTTGATCGATGTTAACCTTTTGAACATGAAATTTGGGTAAAATTTATTTTTTTTCTCATTCACTCTGTTTTCTTTTCAAATCCATACATGTTACTCAATGTTTATGATCCATTTTCAAATTTTATTAATGTATTTGAATGTGACGTGTGCTTTCATCAATTTTAAATATTACTCTTTGAAACCTTTTCATGTTAAAATTTATATGCTTGGGTAAAATTAATTTCTTTCTTATTCATCATCATCTCTTTTCAAAGCTATAAATGTTACTCAATGTTCATGTTCCCTTTTTAAAATTTTTTCATGGATTTAAAAGTGACATATGTGTTCATCAATTTTAAATGTTACTCTTTGAAATTTCTTCATGTACTTTAAATAATCTTCCAACTTTTTGTTTAAATCGCTTGGCTTTTTTAACGTGCAAACTTTATGTTAATGTTCTATACATTGCATGTGTGTGAGTGTTTTTATTTTTTTATTTATTATTATTTTTTTATGCAATCCTAAGGCTTCACTTACTAATATGTTTGATATATTAAATGATATACTTTTTTTTATTATTAAATCCATAGGGCGTTCAAAGTTGGTGTGTTGAATAATTGTCATGCTCTATATACACAATCATATGTTAATTAAATTTAAAACTTTACTTTAAAATGCAACTACAAAATAGAAGAAGAAATCTTTCTTTCATCAAGGTAAGAAATCCAAATCTCCTTTCATTAAATAAGTAATGGAGTTCAATGAAAGAAACCAAACTTTCCCTTCTTTAAGATTAACTTATTAAATAAATGAATAAAACTGAAATAATTATATTAATTAAATTAATTAATTTACCTAATAAATATTTGTTGACCTCACTTTTGATGAGATCTAGTTTTCTTCTCTTAGGAGCCTAGGATCTAGCTATAAGACTTTCATGTTGACTATCATAGAGGACCAGTGATGAAACCACATCAAAACTACTTCCTTGCTCTCTTTAGAGTTTCACATGTATGGTTTTAACCTCTAGCAATTAGAAGATTGGAACCAATATGAGGAAGCTCAAAGAGAGTCCCCATAGGACTTACAAGCCTTAGGGTAGCCCTGGGTGTCTTGGTCTTGGGCACACACATTTGAGCTCACCACAATTCCTCACCCATCCTAACACTACAAATCTCTTGTACTTTCCTTTTTTTGGGCCTCTTTTGGAAACTCATGTGGGTGGTCCCAAGCCCTTAACATTTAGCTAGGATGTTCAGGACCATCAGGTGGAGGATCCAAAATGACCTCTCCCATTGGTCTTATAGCCTTAGGGGGGTTTCCCTGATTTGCATGGTCACCATGTCTAGTCGATTACAATCCCACTGAAACATCTCACTTTGGCCTTCTACCCCTAATTTTTCTCAAATTTACCAAAAAGCCCCTAAAACCCTAAAATTCTCAGAAGTGCCCAAACTCCCAATTCTTCACCAAAAATCATATTCAACCACTTAAAAATACCCCAATTGCCAAATCCCCAAACAATCATCAAAATCACCAAAATGCCCCCCTACACTAGGGTTGTCAAAATGGCTCGTTGTTCGCGAACAGCTCGTGTTCGGCTCGTTAAGAAGCTCGTGTTCGGATCGTTAATTTCGTTCGATAAGTTAACGAGCCGAACACGAACAAAGATGTGTTCGTTCGTTTTCGGCTCGTTTTGGCTCGAAATAATACTCATCAAGTTTATATATATATATATATA
>NW_018243813.1:0-12617 GCF_001263595.1 Phalaenopsis equestris | reverse complement strand
GAGCCGAACACGAACACACTTTTTGAGCTCGAAATGTAAACGAGCCGAACATGAACTAAGCATGGCTCGCTCTTGTTCGGCTCGTTTACAACCCTACCCTACACCACCCAAAATTACCAAAATATCCCCAATACCCTAAAAAAATATCAAAACCCCCAAGATCATTCCAAACTTCACCAAAATCAATTTTAGCCACCTAATGTTCCCAATTGTACCCAAAATCCCCTAAATCCACAAAAATTGGCCAAAATTCTCAAATCACCCCTAAATCCCTAAAGTCCCCAAATCACTACTAATTTCTACCAAATTCATTTCAAACTCCCCAAATTTCAAATTCAAACTAAATATCAACATATTCAAGCCCAATTCTACCCAATTCCAAACCCAAATTCCAAGCCCAAGTCAAATATCCCAAATTGACCCAACGCCAAATTACATCAAATTGAGGCATATGATCATTTCAATTCCACAAAATTTATTTCCCAAATTCCTCGTGACATTTTTCAAGACCAATTTGAGCTTTCAATTGGTTTAGATCCAAGCCCAACCCAAGCTCAAGACCAATTTCAAGCCCAAACCCCAATTTTAAGCTTCATCCTAAATCCAACTCAAATCCTTTCATTTAATCAAACCCTAATGGCCATAGTCATGCTTTAAGCTCTAAGATACTATTCATTTCTCCAAGTTAGCCCAAGTCTTGTGCCATGGACCAATGGTCCCATGAAATGTGAAAACCCCCCTAATTTGGCTTATTGACCTACCCATGTTATCACTTGCTTAAACCTCAAATTTAATCACCATTAAACCTTCACCTAGCCTCCCTGAACCAGCTAGCCTCCACCCCTGGCTTGGTCGATCGCCCTATTGGCCAAAAAGCCCAAAATTGAGAAGGCCTCCCATGGCTTAAACACCAAATTTGACCCATCCTATGTGTCAATTCCCAATTTGTTAATTGTATCATTCTCCCCTCCACCTCAATTTATTTGCACCGGCCAATGGCAGCCCAGAGCCCTCCCCTTGGTTGGAATTTGAAATAGCCCCCCTCCATGACCAAAATGGGAGACCATCGAAAAGCTAGGGAAAACTCTGTCCAGTTGCTTCCAAATCCTCTCCCAACAATCCTAAGTGCAATCTAACCCTCTTCACCCACTCATTTCCTTTACCCAAAACCAAATTAGCCACTAAAATCTAGGGCATTTCATGCCCTTGGATCAAACTCTTCAAAACCTAAAATTGATCATTCCACAAGCTTCCTCAGACATCAAAACCACTTCCCTAATCGAAAGCCCCTCTCCCGAGCACTCTAACCTAGTTCTATACCAAACCCAAGTCACTCTCCGATTGAAATTATACATAGACCTTACCTCAGATTGAACTAACACTTTGAGGATGTTCATGGACTCAAGGCAAAGCTCAGAAACAAACTCAATCAAGGCCTCACCTCTTGGGCCAAGGTATAACCCGAAATCCCTAATTTTTTCTTTAATTTGGATCTTTATGAAGAGAACTTGTATATCATGTGTATTTAAGCATATAGTTAGGTTCATCTCACTTAGATGAAGGTGTAGGAACAAACCCCATGCATTTTGGTTGAGAATCGAGCAAGATAATAGGGTTAGAACGTAGATTATTCTTGGGTGCGAACGATTGGAGACGATGAATGAATGTCATCCATTTCCTCGTTTATTGAATGGACATACTAGATCGCATCAGACAAGAGAATGTTATGCAAACCACGCGCGTGCATGGCAGCTGAGGTGTAAAGCGCAACAAATCAGCAAGCGACATATGTTCTTTCGACGGTTTCAAGGTTGTGCTGGCGGTTGACTTGGATAACTAGGAAATTAGAGTATCTTGGTGTAGAAAAATTCGGGTATTTTCTATCTAAATTAATTCTGAAACTTTAAAAATTCTTATCTTAGTGTAGAAAAATCATTAAAAAAAATAAGAATACCCTTGTGCACAGTGAAAAAAGGAGAAAAATATGATTTAAAAATAAAAAAAATGTTTTCCTTGTATTTATTTTTAAATTAAGTAAATACTTCTTTGGGTAATTAATCATAAATAATTAAATAATTATCTAAATTAAGTAACAAAATTGAGGGTCTGTTATTAATGATTTTAGGAGTCTTTTCTTATTTTTTTAGGGTTAAAGGGCACTTCTATGATTAAAAACCATAATTTTAACGATATTTAATATTATTTTAATTAAGAAAATTATAAAAAAATAAAATAAAGACCAGATAAATATAAAACCATGTTTGTTAGATTTATTGATGTCAAAAGACTTTAGGAAAAATAAAACTGAGATCAAAAAAATTTTTAATGTATTTTTCTTATTTAAAATTAATAAAGACTATTGAAAATTAGAAAAAATATAAAATAAATCAAATAATCTCTAAAATGGGCCAAGTTATAGGTAATCACATTAGAAGGCCTCTGTAAAAATATTAAAGTAAGAAAAATTATTTTTAATATTAAAATATATTTTCAAAGTAAATAATATTTTTGCATAAAATAATTATATTATTTAAAAATTTGAGAAAATTATGAAAATTAGTTTGGAGTGTTCCTTGAGACGACAAGAACTTAAACAAAAAAAAAAATTGGAGTTAAAATAAAAACTTTATTTTAAAGCTATTTTTTTTATTTTAAAATAATTTAAAATATTAAAAAATAAAAAGAATATGAAAATACTCCAAAATAACTTAAATCTCATTTTAATTATAGAGAACAACTAAAAAAATGCTTTTTTATTTTTTAAATAAAACTATATTTTTTAAGATTTAAATATATTTTTCTCTATTTTTGAAATAAGTAATTATAATAAATAAAATAAAAATCATAAATATTTGAAATTTATTTCTTCGAGTTCCTTGAAGTTAGAGGAATTATGAAAAATATAAAAATGAACTTTTTAAAATAAAAATACATTTTCTATTTATTTGTTCATTAAAACCAATTAAAAATTGTAAAAATTTAAGTATTATTTAAAATTCATAAATATTATTCAAAGTGGTCATCTGACCTAAGTGAACCTCCAATTATTTTTTTAAGGATAAAATGTATATCTTGGATAGTTAAATTAATTATCATTGAAAATTCTTATTTTTTAACTGAAATAATTATTAAAAAAAAATAAAAAAAAATATAAGTTCTCTTTTGATACTTTAATCAATCCATGAGTAGGGTAGCATGAAAGTTATAAGGTCATTTGAGTTAAACATAAAGAATTATGAGGTAGAAAGTTTTAGGAGCAAAATGATGATTATGGAGTTTTGAACTTTAAATAAAATTTAGGTCAAACCAGAGGGTAAATGAGTGATATTGAACATAATTAACTCTCTAAAATGATTGAAATATAAAAGTTTAACGGGTAGAAACCAATTTATGTTATTTTATATGGTTATTTTATATGAAAGGAGGGTAAAAGTGTAATTTTCTAAATTGTTGTGGTTTGGAAGTCAATCAAGTTGAATGATCCTAATGTGAAGGGCCTAATCTAGGAAGATGATAACCCATTAATTTGAAGCCCTAAATCAATGTTTAAACAATACTATAATCTTTTGAAAAGAATTAAGTTCATCTCACTCAATATTTTTCAAAATCACAAATCTACCCATAAAGACTTAAGAGCTTAGTTGTGAACTAGGCTTGGTCTAAAATCATTTAAAGAGGTTTATAAAAAGAAAACAACATCAATTATAACTTCTTTAAAGACACTACAAGATAAATTTCAATTATAAAGTTGAGAATTCCCTAATAACTTAATTTGCCCTCAAGGGCGTCTACCCACATAATTCCTAAATAAAACTTCAGAAGAATGTTTAGTTATCCTACACATGGGATAATTAAAATCTTAAAGTTTATGAAGCACAAGTTAAAACACCGCAACTAAATCCTAATTTAATGAGAGGATGATTAATTCAATGAGGTAATAAGTTTTGATGAACTCAAAAAGATTCAAAGGGTTTTAAAAGATGTTCAGGAACATGCCTCGAGCACTTTTGTAATCTTTTGGGATTTTTTTGAGGACATCTGAACTTGTTATTCTTTCTTGAAGAAAATCATTCTTAAAATATTAAGGACCCACCAGGATATGCCCCAAGACCCGTTAATTTAAATTTTAAATAAAATACCCTACACTACTTACCTTATATTAATAACCCAACGCTCAAGGATCATCAAACTTGCTTAAGTCTAAGGTCTAGGCAGCTAGGGCTATGACTATAATGCTTATGTGTGCTGAGCGAGGGATACAAAGTGGGATTTGGAATAATATCTCCTACCTGAAGGATCCTTTGCGAAAGAGTATATGACCAACGATACTATTCACCAGCTTTTGATAGAAGTTACCCTTGACACTCTTAGGTTATTGGTAGTCCTAGTTTGATTTGAGTAATTAACCTGTAGAATATAAGCATTATCATATTACTTTACAAAAATATACTTACAATATAAGATGACAAAAAAAAAAATCCTTTTTTGGAACATGATTACTTTTGCTTGCTAAAGTGAATTCTACATGCATGAAACTAAAGAATTTTTTATAAAAAAACTTATAATGGTCCACGACATATCACTTTGATCGAGAATTGGTATTGCCCTTTATAGAATGTTAGGTTGGTGGCTTTTATTCGAAGTTGGAGTTATAAAGCACACAGTTTAGTTCTAAGCCCTGTCCTTTACCAATGTCATACATCTAGTCCTGGTCTTTCATATATGGCTATGGGTTTATTTTACTTGCTCGTATTTTCCTACGATTTGTTTTTCAACTTCTTCATACTATATTTTCTTGCTTTTTTTTGCTTTCCTTTTCTCACAATTTACTTAAATTTTCCTGCAACTATACTATGTTTTATGATACTAGCCATGCAGAGGCAGTAGAGGCCCGGGTATGTATTTACATTTTATTTTCTACGACATTTACTACTTTGCTCTACTGTCTCTTTACTTTCCCATGTATACTTTACTTACAAAACAAAAACAACAAAATTACACTTTCAAAATTATTAACACACTTTTAAACCTCTTGAATACACTTAATCTACTCCTTTTAAATTTACGGGAATCTCTCGAATGAGGTAACTAAGTCAACAAAAAATAGTGGTGTTAGGATGATAGAACCGTGGGATCTTAATCAATGTCGCTTAACTTAAATTAAAATTTTCACAAAACTCTTCAAAAATAACAACAAGCAAAATTGTAACATGACACATAAACTACAGAACCATAAAGCCTTAAACTTAGAGCCGTCATAATGAGAAGCTCAGAACAAACCACGTGAGCAGCATGACGAGAAGATATAGAAGAACTTCCACGAGGGAGTAAACAAGATCGTCATCAACAAATTTCTCTTTAGTTTAAAACAACAACCCATAGGACCTCAAGGTAGTTCATCTAGCATGATGTAAATCCTCACTTTATCTTTTGGCTTTTGCACGATTATGTTGTGCAATATAAGTCATAACTCTCTTTAGGGTTCTGATGTTTTCATTTGGTAGACGTAAAGCCTCCTATCTTTCTAGGTTATTTGTATAATCAGGAACATGAAAGTGTATGCTTTAAATAATAAAATTGGCAGGATGAAACACTAAATGACTTCTCTTTAAAATTGAAGCCAAATAATAGGATATTTTGGAAAGTCACTGGTCTCCTCTCAGGATCTGTGACATCCCCTACCTTTCTTCCATTGGATTCCATGAATAATTGTTCCAATTTGATCTTTTCCCATTTTACTTTTTCATGTCTAGCCTTAAAAACTAAACATTGAAATCCTGAAGACAGAACCTTTGGTCATTATCGAGAGTTTTCTTTAATAACCTCGGTTGCTTAAGATATAATTAATTATAGAGGCTTGCCTCTATAGAAAAAATTGGAATACAGGTAATATAAACCCTATCTAGTCTTTATATTAGGTAGGTGATCCCGACTGTTTATATGCAACAGTATAACATGTATGCAATTATATTCTTCACTTATCTTTCCTACTTTACAACAACACCAAAAACTTGATCATGAGAAAACAAGAATTTAACTTTTTAATATATATATATATATATATATATATATATTGGGATACTACGTATATATTGGGATACTACGCAAGTATACGTATCGTTATCAAGTAATATAAGACTTTTTGATTAAGTTTCGAAATCTAACTCATAGGGAGTGTTCGCAATATGCACTTCTAAATAACAAACTTTCTATTTCAAAAAGACAATTACTTAAACTATAGATATTTTTGTAGTAATTAAAATTCAATTCTTTTTGGTATTTTTGATATTTTGACAAAACATAAACAACTTCTAAATATAACTTGAGTTTACGTAAAAGAAAAACACTGAATATGAAATATATTTCTCCTTATCATGAATCAATAATAAGTATATGAATTATGTTGTGGAAATATTCAAATTGTGTTGTGCCAAAAAGGAGCAATATTATTCTTTTCCCTTACTAGAGATGCTATCAAGAACATTGGATAATTTAAAGTTTGAATAGTTCTGAAGACCGGATAGGCATGGAAGATACCAACTCTCACTCTAGAGTTCCCCTGATTCCCTCCACCTGAGGGCTAACATCTCGTATTAGAACCTAAAACAATAAACCGAGTTGGGGGCTTTAGCCTGTTACTCTAAAGTCCTCTAACTCTACATTCATCAAAGATTATTTCTCTCTTTATTTGCACTAAATCATATGATTTACATTCCCATTCATATAATCTCATATGATTATTTCCAATTGTTGACTGAGCAATACCATCCCGGTTCTTACATGTTCTCACAACAAATTTTAACATATAGATGGGCCAGATCAAAAAGTAAATGAAGTACATGGAATTAAATCATCACAATTAAAGATTAATACTCTTATTAATACTCTTCACAACTTCCATCCAACTCTTTAATTACTTATCATTTTAAGGATAAAGATAGAGAAAACTACTCAAAATCCATGAAGAAAATAAAATCACACTTTAGTTTAAAAGTAGAAATCATTTTCAAACCGACAAGAGTTCTTGTTTAAAACCAAAAGTAGTTTAAAAAAAAAATAAAACTTATCTCAAATCCTCCACCAAACTCTTGAAGTTCCTTTTCTTGAAGTTCCTTTGAATCTCTGAATCTCTTCTCTCTTACACCACTCTTAACTCTCACAATAAAATTAAAAATAAAAAGGATAAAGTAAACTTGTGGTGCCTGAAAAATCTCTCTAAAAGTTTCTTCACAAACTATTTCAAGAACTTCTCAGGACTCCCCCCTTTTTTCTCTCAACTTCCTTCTTTTATAATTTTCCAAGAGGTGCCTAGGTATCTCTTCAAAATGTGTCCTGATTCGATGTATTTTCTAAGGGATGCCTTTTTTCACAAGTTTTTTAACCATATTTTTGCTTCTAGTGGTCATAACCACCCTCTTAGCAAATAGGTGCCTCAAATGTCCCTTCAAAATTTGATAAAATGAGTTAACCCGTCAAATAACTACCTTTGGAGCTTAGGCGTGGCCTTCTCTATTTCACCAGCGCTTAGGCTCCAAAACACTTTTGCACAATTTTTGTATTTTTGCTCCAAATTTGATCCTTTTTCACTCCTTTTAGCATTTTTCACCTTTTTACTTGTACATAAAAGAAAAACACACAAATACCTTTCATTAAAGCGTAATATTTCAAAAATAGGTATAAAAATGTGTCTAAAAACACTTTATAAAAACACTTTGTGTATCAAAATCCCCCAAACTTAAGATGTTACTTGTCGTCAAGTGACCTTTCAATCTTTAAAAACCTACATAAGTAGACAATGTATTTGAGTTTCTTTAGAAGTTAGTGAAATTTTGATGTAGAAATATTGTTGTCTAATCCAAAAAAAATATTAGTAAATGAGACCAACTTAAAGTTTAGAAATTTTTAATGTTAAGAAATATGAAAATATGAGTTCTTATCTAATTCAGAAATATTGTAGTTTTTCCAAATATAAAATTTAGTCATTTTATTATCTCCACTTAAAAAAAGTTTATTAAGAATAATTTTACTTACTATATTATATTCTTAAGTTTAATAGTTTCTCAAGTCTTATACTTTAAAAAGATCAAATGTGGAACAAATTTTTGATTAGGCACTAATTCTCAAGCTTCTCCTCCTTATTTTTTTTCTTTTTCTTTTCCTTTTTCTTTTTCTTTTTTCTTTTATCTTTTTCAGCAATGATTATTTAAAAATATAATAATATTTTTGAAAATTATTTTTAACAAAAGAAATTTATGTATTAAAAATAAAAATCTAAATATCTAAAATTTTCAAAAATACAATTTTTCTTACGAAAGATAGTTACACTATATTTAACATTTTCTACACTAAAAATTTTTAACTAAAAGTTTTCTTCATTACTAAGAATTTTAACTAAATTTTCTTACCCATTTCTATAATCAAATTTTACTTCCCTAATAAAACTTCATGTACATGATCAATTTTCTTTTCAAATCAGGTTCACTTGTAGCACATTTGAGAACAAATAAAATTCAAGTTTTGAAAATATTTTTCATTCCCCCTGAAACTTAAATTTTTAAAAAGATTAAATAGTTTAGCAGCATATACATATAAGCAGGAATAAAAATTAAAATAACATGCTTACAGGAATTTTTATACCCTAATTATACAAGTATTAAACTAAAAATAGAAGTAAAAATTTTTGATCAATTTTCTATCATTTTAATTTTAGTTTAACAAGTAGAGATTCATTAGACTTCTAATATTCAATAAATAAAGATTTATTAGATTTCTAAGTAGTCAGTACAGACATATAAACAAACAAACACACTAATTTGATAAAAGAAGAATACAGGGTAGCAATTTTCTGAAATTAAAGTTTAAAATTTAAGCTAACAAGCTTTTCAACTTTTCAAAAGACATATAAATAAGTTCAATCCTAACTAACTAAAACACATTACTCAAAACACAACAACAATTACTACCCTAGATTTTAAAACAAAATACTAACAGAACAGAAACATCACAATAACAATTAAACAAAAAAAAAATCCAACATATCACATAGTTCAAACAAGTACAAAATTTCAAATGTCTCAAGTTCACACCACGTAGTATATCACCTATTACAAATATAAAAATAACTTAGTCCTCCTCCTCATCATCTGAATTACCGCTGTTCCAGACATCTGTAGGCACATAATCAGGGTATCTTGGATATGAAGGAAATTCTCCTCATAATCACTATGCCTTCTAGAATACCCATAAATACGTTCTACAAAATGCTCCAGATTTTGAACCTTATTTGTGGTATAATTAATATTATCCATCATCCTCTGCCTAATTGATCCTGAGTTTCAGTAGACTCACCTCTAGAAGTAGATGCTCGCAAGGTTGATGGTCTTGATGTAGAAGCAGTAGAGGTGGATGCAGCAGCGTCGACATTCCATAACTTTTGAAAAATTCTCCTCTCCAACCAAAATAGAGTGCTCAGAATACGATTTCACATTTACACTTGTAATTGGCTTTAGAGATAACAACACTTCTTCCCAGCTATCATATATCACACCATCCTGGTCACACAAAGAAAAGATCAAGAAAGCAAATCCCAGACCTGCTGTAATAGTGGCAGTGGCAGAACTAATGATAGTCTGATAAATCAAAGCTCCAATATTGATAAGCTTGCCTTCCTAGATACAATTATTCAACATTGCTCTCTCCCTCACAACTTCACTAAGATGATTCGTCGGTAACAGATGAGCTGAAATAAAGTAGTGCCACGCCTTTGATGGTGCACTTAACTTTGATGCGGAAAAGTTGACTCTCCTCTCATTTGTATATTTCCAGAGTCCCCTTCCAACAGTCAAATATGAAATAATTTCATTCAGTTCCATCTCAGTCGGACTATAGTTCACATAAAAACATAAATTATCAGGCGGTAAATGGTAGAACATATTGATTAACACCAGTGAAAAATGTACCAATTTGCCTCTGATCATGACTCTATCCTCTTCCGCCTCAGAAAGATTTGCATAAAACTCCCGTACTACAAATATCACAACCAAAATAGAAAATAATAGAATCGTTCCCATTGTCGGCGAACGATCAAATCTTCCACAGATCCACCTAGATTTTTAAAACACTTCTCAGAATTCAATTTTTGTGACTGTAGAGCATCACCATATCTGTCCTGAGCTTTTGAACTCACAAACTTGCTCGAATCAAAGTGGGTCTTTCCCTTACTCCTCTTCATTCTTGGGGCCATTCGATAAATTTCACAAAATTGCACAATAACTTCAAAAATCAAGTCTAATCTACTAAACTTAACTCCTATAAGCATAAACTACACTTTCTATGCAATTTCGATAGATTTTTCTTCACTTTTCACCATAAATAGTGATTTTTGGATTTTTCCAAATGTACTCAAAATACATTGTGAAAATCCAAAATTTTTATATAGAAGTGAAGCTCTTACCTTACGAAATCCAAATCTAGCAAATTTGGCTCAAATCCACCATAAAATCTCCACGAAAAGGTTTGTCCTAACTTCAAAATTGCAAACTCGAGAGGAAGAAGACAACGACAGGAGTAAAAATGGCAATTTTCAGAGTTATTTTTCACCTTTAACCTTTCGCGAACCGGTTTTTGTGAACTGGCACTTAAGCGTGGATAAGTGGCACTTTGGCGCTTGCCTCTTAGGTTACATCGCGCTTAAGAGCGAGAATGTGGCGCTTAGGCGCCAGTGCATGCTTTTTGATATTTTTGAATTTAAGTGAAATGCACTATTAGCCTAAGTATACCACCCCTAAATGGTCTTACAACCCTTAAATGACTATTTTCCTCTCCTTTAACTCTCCTCTCTCTCAAAATTCCCCAATATAACTAATTCGATTCGAGGCTAAAATAACACAAATTTTCACACAAACAAACACATAGATTCATTTACGAACTATTACAAGCAACATTCAACACATAATTCTCTTTCCAAAGAGTCTCGAATGAGAAAATTTTCCTAAATACAAACACTAAACAAACATACTTAATTAAACACATAAAAAACATAAACAATAAAAAACACGATTTAACACTAACACATAAAAAACAACGACTCCTAACAAATAAACTCTAACACTGAACTTAATTCCATTCTTCATTTGTTGGAACAAATTCCTGTCTTTCATTAGTCTCTCATTGGGCATTCAGAATATAGAGTTGATAAAATGGACGGTGGTGACGAGCTTTGATACAATCTTCTTCAATCCATTTCGGCTTAAGATACATCGCCTTATCTGCTTCCTTTATATAACTAGTATGGTTAAATTACATTTTTAATTGTCATCCAATATGCTCTAGATGTGCATTAAATTCATTTACCTTTATCTCAAGTAAAGCCACACTAGTCTCAATTTTTTTGATCTTTTCTGTTATTCCTTTAGTACTAATGGCTAAGAAATCGTTATACATCTCTTGTGCACTTTGACTAATGAATTTCTTTCTCATGGCCTCTTCCTTTTTTTTCAAATCCTTCTCCCATGAAGAAATTTTCTCAAAATCTCTCTTTCACATAGACTTCTAGGGCTAAAAATGATCTTTCCCTTAGAATTTTAGGGCTAAAAATGACTCTAGGGTGAAATTTCATAACAAAACCCTTCTATTTATAGGTTTGAATCTTTCAAATAACTTCTAGGCACGTCCTAAAACTGCCATGGAACGTTTAAGTTAACCAATTGGCTGTTAAAACTTTTAGAAATTGAATTTTGCCAATGGTTTTTGATGCGACTTTTTTATATACTTATTTCATATATCCTATACAGTCACAATGATATAACACAAGTATACGTATCGCTCAAGTAATATAGTACTTTCTGATTAAGCCCCAAATATCGTTCCCACGAGGAAGTGAGGAAATATATCACAAATTCCAGTCTACTACTATTAGTCCTTAGTTTGGAATATCAATTAAAATGGTGTTTTATCTAGCAACTACTCCTAAATGCGAATGTTAAATGCAAGGATAGTAACTATTTCTAAATGTAAATATTAATTCTAAAGATAACCCTTTTTGGATGAGTTGGTTTGAAGAACTTTAAGATGTTTAAAACTACTATTCTTATGTAGTGAATTGGATAATGTAAAATAATGAGATACATTAAAAATTGTATGTGTCAAATAGGAGCAATGATACATTAAATATTGTATGTGCCAAATAGGAGCAATTTTAATTCTCTACCCTGATTCAGTGTTATAGAAAATCATTGGCTAATCTTAGGTTTAGTCCCTAAATCTGTGGCTAGGCTAGAAGGATACTGGCTCCCACTCCAGAGCTCCCACTTCCCTTCCCTTGAAGGTTAACTCTCGTTTTAGTTTTTAAACACTAAGATTGAATTACAGTTTTTTAGTCTCTCACCCTAGAAATCTCCAATTCTACACCCAACAAAGTATATTTCCTTATTTATTTGCACTTAATCCCATGAACAAAATACTCTTTCATTGACTTAAATGTGATTCTTACTCTGTTGTAGAACTCATACTCCATTTCCCGAATCATATGTTTCACAACATATTTTAACAATTCAATTTACCAGATTGAAAAGTAATTTAAGTGCGGAGTTGAAAAATCATCACAATTTATAATTAAA
>NW_018243812.1:0-367 GCF_001263595.1 Phalaenopsis equestris | reverse complement strand
TATATATATATACTAATCCCAATTCTAGAAAAATATCTACTCAGTTTTAAGAGGCAAGGTAACATATTTTGTAAGTATACATGATTAGGGCGAATCAAATGAATACATCATCATAATTTTAGCTAATGTCAAGTAGTATTTTCATCCATTTTTTTTCCACACATACTTACAAAAACTGTAATATTTTCTCTAAAAATTAAATTATAATATTTTCTCTAAAAATTTGTAAAATTTTGATGGATATAATAATTTTTTAAAACGTTTTGGTGAAAATTATAAATATATATATATTTTTTTATAAGAAATCAAACAACAGAATTTTATATTCTTCGTTGCATTTTAATATGTCAGGTTGAAAAAAATAACT
>NW_018243811.1:0-1018 GCF_001263595.1 Phalaenopsis equestris | reverse complement strand
ACTCTACCGCCGCGAATTTTCTAGCACGCATCAGAAATATTGTGAGTTTGATAATTTTGATGCCACATACATGCAAATATGAATGACTAATGATCTTTTTGGGGCATCTTATTTGGTGCGGCGGCGTTTTAAAATTGAAGCTGATCTGTTTGGGTAAACTATGTTTTGGCAGCTTATGCTTTTTCAAAACACTGAAAAATAATATTTTCACACCGCACCACTTTAGGTGCGGTGACAGTTTTTTTGCTGCAGTCTGATTTAAAAAAAAAATAATAATAAAATTTGTAGTAGCCACCGCACCTAACTTATCGGTAAACTATTTTTAATCAGCTTATCAGCAGATTATTTAATAAGCTGCAGCTGCCCCAAACAGACCCTAAAGTGTTAGAGTAAATACATATAAATTATGTGGTATTTATGTAAATGTCTCTTTTTTATCGTATATATTTATTAGCTCTAATTAATTTTACATCTTATATAATATTTAAATTATACTTGAAAATAACTTTTTTTTATTTATCATATTAAGACATCTTCATAAAAATTTAACTCAAGGTTGTGAAAATCGAGCAAGTCATTGAACTGATGGAAGAAGAAGTTCAAGGTTCAATGAGTTGATCTGATAAAAATTATAATACATAAGATTTGCATCATGTATTTTACTTTTTAAAAATTAAAAGTGATATATTTTATGGGATGGATAATTTTTGTGGTATAAATGTAAAATAAAGAAAAGTATGTGTTAGATATGTGATTTGAGTGGCATAAATGTAAACAATAGAGTTTAGGTGTTAGATATGTAAAATACATGAAACTAGGCTCAATTATGGTTGGAAGGGGTTTTTATGCCAACCGGAACCAACCCTATGACAGCTTTTCGGTCGAACCGGTCCTGTCTGATTTTTGAAACCATGATTTAACTTAAAAAATCTCAAAATTTGCAAATTAATTTTAAGTTGAGAATAATATATGTATAATTAATTTATATTAATCTCCAAACATATTTAATAATTTAAAA
>NW_018243810.1:0-780 GCF_001263595.1 Phalaenopsis equestris | reverse complement strand
TATTTTATTAGTTTTTAATTTACATAAATTACTAAAAGATATATATACTTAAGCAAATATACAAATTTACAAAATTATTCAAGCCATCATGATATTTTTCTTAAGCTTCCGTGACTATAAAAAACCTACTATAACTATTACCATAATTTTCCAAGTGATCTTTTAATTTATGTAATTAAAATAAGCTAAAATAGTTATCTTATAAAATAATTAAAATAAGCTAAAATAAAAGGTAGAGATGTCCTCTAACCTTGGAAAAATCAGAGGACATAACCTCTGTCATGAGGAACAAACCATCAAAATTTCAAGCCACGATGAGCACTGTTTGATCGAAATGAATTAAAATACTCTAGAGAGTATTTAATTCTTTAAAAATCAAGGAGTAATAAAATAAATTTTATTTTTAGCCCACATTATTCTCCTCTGTTCAATGAGCACGAGGATACATTTCTTTTATTTTTATGATTTTTCTAAAGAAAGATATGGATTTTGAAGTTCAAGCATTTAATTAATTCCAAAAAAAAACCATATTTTCTATTTAAACGTGCGACGCCAAATCATCCTACGGCGGCTGTGAACTCACATGAGACGCTCTGTCGTTTGACGCAGCCATCTACCTTAGCTGCCATTCTACCCACCTTTTCGCTCCAATGGTTCAACCGATTTGATCTCCTCTATCCAGCAAGTACACGCGCGATCGGATTGCTCCCCGTCAACATTTCTAATTCACCTAACCTGAGAGCCATTCACATTAAAACCTTAAGATCTTTGTCTAGACTC
>NW_018243809.1:0-348 GCF_001263595.1 Phalaenopsis equestris | reverse complement strand
TTAATGATTATTTAAATACAAAAATATTTTTTAATCTTCAAAAATCACTTTCAATAAAATCACTCTTAAATTTTTATTAAACCCTCATAAGTCCAAGAAACTCAGAGGAATAAATTTTATATTTTTATGATTTATTTTGAATTTATTATAATTATTTAAATGGGAAATGAGAAATGCATTTTAGGCCTTTAGAAATTTATTTTTAATTTAGAAAAATCAAGAAAAATGTTTTAAGGTGTCCTTTGTGACCAGGGAACAATTTGACACAATTTGAACTATTTTTTTGTATTTTTGAAAGCTTTGATTATTTTAGTTATTTTTAATTCAAAATATAATTTAAAAATAAAA
>NW_018243808.1:435-3054 GCF_001263595.1 Phalaenopsis equestris | reverse complement strand
ATGATCTATATGTAATTATTCCTTTTTTATTTTTTGAAAGTGACATTAACTGCCGAATAATACTTATACATTCATATTTTTAATTGATGTCATAATTTTTAAGATGGAAGAAATTTAATAAGTTGATCAGTGTGTAGGTAGTTCGCTTTATAAATATTCAGCATACTTGACAGAGAGAAATAAAAATTATATGCATACCGTACAATTCATATATATATATATATACATAATAATTATTTAAATAGTTATTATTAAAAATATAAAAGAACTAGAAGATTTACATGGATGCCACTCATTTCCTATGTATTTATCTATCAAATACTTATAATTTGATCAATATGTTTAGATCACTTTGGATGTGTGCTAGAAAATTTGAGGCGGTAGACTAATATATTATCGTCTTAACGTTGAACGAGGATTCAACACACACTCAGATGAAAATAAAATAATCAGTGATGACAACAGAAATTTTTATATTGAAAACCCGTAGAGGGAAAAAATCACGGAGCCTGAGCCAGTTAAAAAAATCCACTATAGATTGATGATTGCAGAGGTACATTGTCCCACAGACAGGAAAGAGTTACTAGATTTTCAGATTACAACGTCGTCTGACAGTGTCCGGTTAGCAGTGGTCTGCGGCAGTGGATGACCGGCGGATGGCAGCAGTGATCGACGGTGGTCGACGGCGGCCGAGGGAGGTCGACGGAGGTTGACGATGGTCAATGATAATTGATTGTGGTCGACGTCGATCGACGATAACAGAGATGATGTTAGACTTGAGTTTCTTCTCAATGCCTCAAGTTCTCTCTCAAGCTCTCCTTCCCTCATGTGAGAGGCGGGGATCTATTTATATTGTTATGGGTGCAATTAATACATGAATATGAATCATTTTGATCGGACGATCCAGAATGCTTCTCTCGATCGGATGGCGTTTGATGGACATTTGAGTGCCTTAATGATGTTGGAATTGAGCAATTTTGGGGTCGTTGGAGTCTTCTTGTCGAGACGTTCGATTCAACTATGAACTTGTTGAATTCGACATTTGTTTGATATTGCAAATGTGTCTAAAAATCTTTCAAGAATTATCTAATCACTTGACCTGGGCTTGATTTGACTCGGATTAGACTAACCTTGATATCATTAGGTCTGTCTCATCAAGTCGGTCAGTTTGACTATAAGTTTGCTGAAATAGGAGCTATGGATGACTTTTAATTGAAGTATGAATGTTTCTAGCTCAAAATGTTGTATCGAGATTCGAGTCATGCCTCAAGATTCGTGTCATATGATAAAAACTTGTTGGTGCCGTATCAACTTTATTTATGTGTTTATTTGTGTATGAGAATTTATATTTCACTCATTAAAATTAATATCAATGATATTTTTTATATCACATATAATATTTGAGTACTTTCAATATAAAAAATTAAAATTTATATATTATAAATGTAAATTAAGAAGGCTCGTGCGGTATGTATTTAATTGCCTAATCATCGCTGTTAGAGTTAGCAGCTAAATATGATCACTAATCTTATTAATGAAATAATTAAAGGGTGGACAAATCATTGCGCTGTCTTAATCAAGCAACTCATTAATTTTAATCTCGGCCTCATTTTCAAACAGGCAAAACAATATGAAATGCGGAAAAAAAAATATTGAGAAAGAGTAATATAATTATAATTTAATTAAAATAAGTTTTCAATGTAGAAATTTATTAAAAAAAATGAATATGATATTAAGGAAGTTAGTGCTTTATGTTGTAATTATTTTTAATTATATTTAAAAATTTAAACATAATCATGATGATCAAAATTTAATCAAACTATTACCGTGGCGGACTTTCCTCTAATTTTAGGGATATATATCTACAAAGCAGAAGAATACATGAATATTTACATGGGGCCGTTTTAATCTCAAAATTCTAAAAAACTGTCAAAATAGTCTCTCGAATCTTAAAATAGGGCCTTAAATAATCCACATGAAAAACTATTAGAGCCCATTTTTTAAATAATTAGTGGATTGTTTTTGCAATTCTACGAATTGGGACTAAAACGACCTCATGAAAATAGTCAGTGACTATTTTTCGGGGACTATTTTGTCACTTTACATAATTTATAACCATGAAAATGCATGCAGAGGCCGAATCAGGTTATGTCTAGAATGGATAATTGATGGCTTGTCCTTTTACTTGTTATTTAGAAAAAAAAAATTAAATATTTGGAGATGTTGGTTATCCTAAAAGATAACATTGATTTCCCTCTGAATTATGCTTATAATATTTCTTGCAAATTTTAATAGGAGTTCAAACTTTATAATTTTTTAAAATAATATAATATAATTATTTATTTTTTTGATATTTGTATCATACTTATGCAATTATAGAGCTGTAGTGTCACCTCCCAAAAGAGCCCTTATAGGTGGTGGGCAGCCCAGGACTTAAATACTGCTTTTCGGCCCTACACCTAGCCGATGTGGGACTATTTGTCCGTGACATTCTCCTCCACCCAATCACGTGACGCCCTCATCAAGGATCGGCTCCACCGAGGGTCCCACTGGACCATGGAGAGTCCACACACCTGGCAGGCAGTAATCTGCTTTGATACCACTTGTCACCTCCCAAAA
>NW_018243808.1:0-356 GCF_001263595.1 Phalaenopsis equestris | reverse complement strand
TGGGACTATTTGTCTGTGACATTCTCCTCCACCCAATCACGTGACGCCCTCGTCACGGATTGACTCCAACGAGTGTCTCACTGGACCATAGAGAGTCCACACACCTGGCAGGCAGTAGTCTGCTCTGATACCACTTGTCACCTCCCAAAAGAGCTCTTAGGGGTGGTGGGCAGCCTAGGACTTAAATACTGTTTTTCGGCCTTACACCTAGCCGATGTGGGACTATTTGTCCGTGACATGTAGCTTATATTTGTAATTGTTGGATTTCTACCCTATCGAAACATTGTTCATTTTGACCTAATGCCCTTAGAGTTCTGTCCCATTACTCTACTCATCCCGATAGTGCTCTTATACAA
>NW_018243807.1:0-368 GCF_001263595.1 Phalaenopsis equestris | reverse complement strand
ATATATAATAATAATAATAATAATAATTTTCAATTAAGTGATTTATTTAATAATTTTAAGGAGAATTGAATTTAAATTTTTCAAGAATAGTTTTTTATTATGGTCCCTCAACTTAAAATTATTAAATACTATATATATATATGACAATAGCAAAATAAAAATATAATATTATAATGTTTTTTTATTCTAATTATTACATAAACTAATTAATAAACACTTAATTAAATTAATTTTAACATTTTATTATAATATTTTTTTTACATTTTTTTCAATATGCATACCAAAAAATGGTGTACAAATTTGAAGAAAAATTTAATAATCAAGATGAAAAGAGAACGAAAAGTTGTCAAAATTGACTATGAACATAA
>NW_018243806.1:0-935 GCF_001263595.1 Phalaenopsis equestris | reverse complement strand
AACATAACTAAAAGCAAAATTGTTCTTAACAAAAGGTGAAAGACAAAATTTAAGAAAAATGGATCATCAAATAAATGACAAATTATAATCTAAAAAAAACACAACAATAAAAAAAAGAAATACAGACATAGTCATCAACAAAAGCCCAAGAAGCAGCAAGGAGGATACCATCTCCAAAACAATAAGAAAAGCAATAAAAACAACAACACAACCTGTAGAAACAGTAGACGAGAGAAAACCAAAGACAATATAACTATTTGAAATACCATGAAAGCCAAACAGATAGCAAATAAAAGGAGACAGCCAAGATCCCGAGTTAAAAATAAAATAATGAAAACTTTTATGCAAAAATAAATTACAGAAACTTACCTGTAACAAAAATATTAAAATTCCATCCATGAAAAGTGAATATCTAAAATCAAACAAATTATAAATATTCAAAAATATGGTTGAATTTGAATATAAGGCTGAAAAATAACGAAACTCAACCCAAACACAATATAGCAACAAATAAGAAAAAATAGTTCATAATAGAGAAACAAACATGTTAATAATTCAAAATAAGCAAAAACAAATTAATGTAAACAACATAGAGAACCAAAATAATCAAAGCAAACAACAAAATTCAAATTATATAAAGATCTCTAATATGTGAAGGAATATCTTTTTTAAACTTCCAACTTCTCCTTGTTAACTTCATAATCATATGAATATTAAAAATCATACTACTGATAGAAGAAAAAAAAATTAAAGATTTTTTTATTCCACTCCCTTCATATAAAATAAGCAGCGTCATGAGCAACCAACAAGTAAAATCTCTTAATAATCTTAGATGAAAAATAATCCAATTTAGAGAGAATATATAGCATATTAGCACTTCAAAAGATGGAAATTCCTATATGGAATACTTCTTTTTAATAAAGAATGGCAAAATA
>NW_018243805.1:0-373 GCF_001263595.1 Phalaenopsis equestris | reverse complement strand
TCGATCTCGTTCAGAACCATATCAACATTGAAGTCCTTTTTAGATAAAATCGACGTTTCGGATGTGCCGGCGCAGTCTATTTCGTCATTCAGGGTCGTTCGGACAACCTCGTCGACGATCATGTCAAAAATACGTTAAAAATACATCGAATTAGATTTTCTTCAAATTTTGGGCTCGTGATCCATCGTTTCAAAGTTTTATTTAAGTTTCAATTAATTATGCAACATATAAAGGCGTAGGTGACGTGAATTGCAATATTTAACATGTTGATCGTCCGAATTATAAAATTTGTGCACGCAAATGCGCAAATTATGCATAAGGCAATCCTAGGGCTTAATGGTACTATAGGGACTCCTTTTGAGTTTTCTCATGT
>NW_018243804.1:9715-10029 GCF_001263595.1 Phalaenopsis equestris | reverse complement strand
CTCACAAAGTTGGCATCTATTAATTTCCTTACCTCGATATTTACTTGTTGTTCTATTTCGAGGCGCAGTCTCCTGGGAGCTTGTTTCACTGGGGTTATATTCTTGTTCACCCCAAGTTTATGGACTGCAACCTCTCCTGACAGTCCTAGCATTTCATCGTAGCTCCATGCAAAACAATATTTGAATTCTGTTAATAGTTTAATCAATTTTGCAGATTCTTTGTCATTAAGTAGAGAACTTATAAATGTAGGTCGGGGTTGTTCTTCAGCCCCGAGGTTAATCTCTTTCAATTCATCAACAGTAGATTTAATTTC
>NW_018243804.1:0-881 GCF_001263595.1 Phalaenopsis equestris | reverse complement strand
CATCCCCCCCTGGCCTGGCCGGCTGTCCTAGTAGCCAGAAAATGGCCAGACCGAGAGCCACCCCATGGATTCAAACCCAATTCAAACCTAGAGGCCACATCATCTCGTTTTAAATTTAGAGCCTCTCTGCCCTCCACCTAAGCAAACTATTTCACCCCCCAATTGACCATAACAGCCACCCCAAGCCATTTTTTATAAAAGCTCCACCTCCATGGCCATGGAGGTGTGCTGAAATTTCCTCAAGGATACCCTCTAAAATCACTCCCTGAGCTTGTTTGAGTCCTCCACAATGCAACCCAACCATCACAATGCCCTAAAGCCCCTTGCCGGAGCTCAATTTCAAAGCTCAAAACCTTGCTAGAAATAGGACAGAGCTCTCCACACCTCTACACTCCACCAAAATCAAATTAAACTTACCCACACCATCACCAAAGTAAAAGAAGAAGAAGCCCCATCAAATCCCCCTCATATATAGCCCCTAGCGTAGCTCTAGACCAACACCTGAAATCGAGTTTAGTCGAATTCCTACCTAGACCATTCACCACAGCAAGAGGCTCAATCCCTATTCTCCTTGAACCTTCACAGACGTTCCGAGCACCTTTGAATGAAGCTTCCCTTTTCAGAGAAAAGGTATTGAAATCCCCTGCCTCCCGAGCTCATTTTAATTCTCCATTTAATTAGAATCAATTTAATGGCACGTTTACAATATGGATGTGTTTGTTACACTTAGTCGAGTCCATAGGATCAAACTATAAGAAATTTGGTTGAGTCTACGCCAAGATCTTAAGGTTTGAAATTGAAAGGTTACAGGTTCACTTAGTCGAGAACGTTGACAGAGAGCCATCGGATAGTGCGTTTATCTCATCAACGGACAAGATGAA
>NW_018243803.1:0-238 GCF_001263595.1 Phalaenopsis equestris | reverse complement strand
AGTTTAAAATGTGAGGCTAAGGGAGAGAAAGACCTACCGCCACACACACACACACACACATTTGAGACATGCCAAGGGTCCTCTATTTATATAATTGGACAATATAAAAAAAAGTTTATAATAATACCCCCGCTTTAAGGATGGCGGTGTAGGATATTTTGATCCTTCTGTCATTCTTAAGTGTTGGAGAACGTCAATGTTGGGTGACTGGCTGGAGCTCGGTGGCCGACCTAGGGAG
>NW_018243802.1:0-978 GCF_001263595.1 Phalaenopsis equestris | reverse complement strand
ATATATATATATTTAAGGAATGGCCGGAGGCTATGATAAGAATCCCGACCATCCTTCATGCCCCTATAATTCGAGTACCACACCCTACTAGTGGGGAATCGAACCCCATAACAAAGGGGACTTACAACTGACAAGCAAATGCCCGACCAGCTGATCTGAATACGCGACGCTATATATATTGTGCACTGGAGCAGCAATGTGAGCTTAAGCTTGGGGTTTATTGATAAATGCCTGCTAGACGTTTCATCAAACAGTCAATATACAACAGGATTCAAGAAAAGAAGCAATGAATAATCTATAACCGGTCATTTCCATTTCACTGCAAATGTGTTGATCGGTTCACAAATGTTTTCGTAGCTACCTAGTTGCAGGATTTAAAAAGATTTAAGCACGAATTTGACTAGAACATGGGCTAGTTTGCAACAACATTTGAGCAAGCTTCGGGTAATATCTAAAAGCTGCTTTGTAACAAAAAAACTGTTTTTTATTCAAAAAAAAAAAAAAAAAGACTTGCATACAAAATTAAATGAGAAGTCCACTGATATAATTGAACTGAAAATAGAAAATTAGTTTAATCAAAACCGAAATAACAACAGGAAATAACTACCCAAACCCAACAACGAGAAATACAATAATTAAAACAAATACTACAGAAAAAAATCAAAACTGAAAAACTACGACTGAAAAATCTGTTATGATGGAGACGATTCTACTGATGACTGAATCGATCCTATTATATAAAAAAAAATAAATAAATAAATAAAGAGTGAGTTAAAACGGCAAAGGGAATAAGACATCAAGACAATAAGTAAGAATGAATCACAAAGTGCATATGATAATAAGAGGGGTAAATATCAATTTGGCATCTCATACGAAAACATGCAATCAATCCTAATCAAGTTTTTTTATCATTCAACTTTCATTTATATTTATATATACAATCGGCTTTAAGTTTCGAGCGTTGTTTTTCTAAAATTT
>NW_018243801.1:0-1627 GCF_001263595.1 Phalaenopsis equestris | reverse complement strand
TTGGTTTAGGGTTAATGAACCTAAGGTTTAGGTTAGCTAATTCTATTGGTCTAGGGTTAACGAACCTAAGGTTTAGGTTAACTAATCCTATGGATTGGGGTTAACTAACCTAAGATTTAGGCTAATCCTATTGGTTTAGGTTAATGCTGACCTAAGATTATAGTTTAGTTTAGGATGAACCCCATATGGAGGTTAAACTAAACTAAAGTTCATGTTAACTAACCTTAAAATCCAAGAAGTTCATTCTGAATTAAATGATAGGATGACTTAAATCTCAAGTTTAAAATGGTCCAACTATTCAATTTTGAATCACCTAGAAGTCTTCCCAGGCTAGACTTGGTCTAAAGACTGGCTGACTTAATGTCCTAAATGACTAAAATTGGACTTAATGGGTGATTGACTCAATTTTTATGTTGGTTGACCAAGTATGTAATCAGGCTGAACCGGACCTAAAGAGAATTGGCTAGGTTGGACTTAGTTCGAGCTTGGGTTAGGTAAACTTAGCCTAAATTAAACCTGAACCCTAATTAACGTGTTTTAATTATAAAAATTATTTTAAACATGATTTAAAAATTTTTAAACCTCTGTTAATGGTTAAACGTTCAATCAGAGAGAGTTTTCCAATTTTTATAATTTTTATAATTTTTAATTTACATAAATGTGTCGTTTCATTTCATTCAAAAATCAAAATACAAATATAGAGAAACTAAAATGTCTTGGAAAAATCAGAAAAGCTTTTCCCAAGACCATTTAATATTTCTGCCAAATTTCATATTTTTCCCATTTATGTTTTAATTTTTATGATTTAAATACTCCAAAACTTAAAAAATTAATTCAAAAATATTTACTTAATGAAAAATTATGATTTTAGTTTTGAAAAATTCTCTTCATTTTCTTGAGTTCATAGCATCTTTCTTTTCATTTTTTTGAGTTTTCTATAAAAAATTATGTAATTTTGAAGTTTAATTATAATTTTTTGAAATAAAATAATAAAATAAAAAAAGAATTTGCCGCATCTGCTCCCTCCCTCGCGCGACTCCCGCGAAGCCGGACCCCGACGCATGCATGGAGGAAAAAAAACCAATGGCCGAAACTTTTCGGAGTCCGTCCTTCGCTGATTCTCAACCAAATTTTGCGTTCTTAGGCTCGTTTTGTTCAGCTCGAAGAGTAGATCACAGCCATACAGATACTTAAGTATTTTGTGATTTACTTTTCGATCTGGAAGGGAGGGAAGTTCGAGATTATTATTTCAATTTAAGAGATATACCTGAGCCTAAGAGGTTTGTCCTCAATTAGGTTTGAATAAATAGGTCTTCCTGAGCTTATCCAACTCATCGTGGCGTTGTTTTGACGTAATTTTCGCGTCGGGTCGGAGGTTCGCCGGAATTTAGCTCTGTTTTGGATTTTTCGACAACGTTAGCCGTTTTCCGGCGAGGGAGGAGAAATGAGAGCTGCTGTTGTTTGTGTGGAGAAGGAATGAAGAGTGGGGGGTGCTGTAGTGGGTTGTTGTTGTTTTAGGTGAGAAAGGGTTTTTTTTTTTTTCTTTTCTCTCCTTTTTTTGAGAGGTGTGTTGGGTGTTTATATGGGAAGAGAGGGGGAGAAAGAGAAAAAAATTTTTTTTTTTTTT
>NW_018243800.1:0-1591 GCF_001263595.1 Phalaenopsis equestris | reverse complement strand
TTTTGGGTTTTATGGATTGTTCTTTTACGGATGCTCTCAAGGGTGTTTTGGGCTGTAATTTGGGTCAATCTGGGTTCTTTCCCCCTTATTTTCATGAGGCTTTGCATATTTGAGGAGATTATAGCTTTATTCAAAATTTGGGGAAAAAATTGTAAATTTGCTTTGTATGTTTCTGATGAATCTAATGTTTTAGCGTCTTCGTGTCGCCATGCTCTGGTAGGGAAATTTGTTATAGGGCATCCAAAGCTTAATTTTTTTAGAAGGGAGTTTGAATCATTAAAGCTTATAGGATTTTGGAAAATCGGCCTCCTTGACAGAAGGCACATTCTTATCCAGTTATCTAATGATGAAGACTATACGCCTTTATTCTCTTGTCATTTCTTTGGAATTGCTGAGACTACTATGAAATTTCTAAACTGGAATATGGATTTTGATCCTAAATCAGAACCTCCTATTATTCAAGTTTTGTTGAGATTCTCAGGTTTAAAGCTTCATTTGTTTAATCATGAAATCCACTTCTCTCTCACTGCGGCATATAACAAACCCTTAAAAATGGATGGCCCCACTTTTTTACTTACGAGGCCTTCTAAGGCTCGTGTTTTAGTTGAACGGATATCACTTTACCATTTACTGATGAAAATTGGATTGGCTCCGCTCAAGAAGGTTACTAGAAAAAAGTTGAGATAGAACGAAGTTGAGATAGAACGACACTCACATTATTGCACTCACTGCCATATGTTTGGACATTTTGCTACAAATTGTTATCACTTGTACCCACACTTGAAGCACAGCTTTGGATGCCCTCTTAAACATTTAGTGCAGGGCACTGAGCAAAATTTGAGTCTTATGTTAACTTTAAAGCATGAATGACTTTAGGCTCCAAGAGAGCTCTCACTAAAGTGTCCCTCAATTTGGAGGACAGAAGGAGGGCATCGTAGATGCTTAATGACGCTGGCAATCTTTTCAGGTGCGCTAACACATTGTAATCTATTATGCTGGTACGTTTTTTAGTCTCCTTGCTCTGGACAGGAGCTTCAGGGGGGTCATCTACCTCCTGGGTAACGATCTCCTTATCTCGTCTGAGTGGGGAGGGGTTAATCATCCTTGGTGGAAGGAGCTTGCCGCTTCGCAAGTGAATCTCCTGGATATCCTCATCAGGGGACCCAACGAGGTCACTCTCAACGGGACATGCCAAGAGAGCAGGCTCCATGGAAGAGACAGGAAGGATAGATGTTTCACCTACATCTTCGGACGAATCACTCAAGTCGTCTTAGATGTGGTAAGCGCCATCAAAAGAGGGCAACAATGGATAATGCTCATCTTCTTCACTAGAAACACCTACATCGGAACCATGCGAGCTAACCACAAACGCAGAAAAATACTCAAAAACCTCTTCCATCATTGCTTCAACAGTAGTACAAAATGCTTCAGAGGGAACAGGCTCCTGCTCTGAGCTCATATCAGTAGCAAAAAGAAAAGGGAGCACATTAACAACATCAATTGTGGTAGGAATAGTAGCAAAAGTAGCTAGAACGGTCGTAATGGCTTTGACTGACCCTCGTGTAGAGGGCTTCTCCAGGTACGGCTCTGG
>NW_018243799.1:0-789 GCF_001263595.1 Phalaenopsis equestris | reverse complement strand
GTTTGAAAGATGTTTTAATTTTCAATGTTATTTACATTTATAATCCTCATTTAAACGAAACTTGATTTAGCCTAAGTCACTACTAAGCCCTTTAGACCTAGGTGAGTGTCTTAATTAGCTTTGAAAAGCTTAAGCTTTAGGGGGTCTTGATTCATGATTTGGATTTTATTTTGGAAATCAAAATAGGTGTATTAAATTGATTAATTATTGACTTCAAAAGTCATACCCCTAAGTCCCATATTCATTTTTATTTTAATAAACTTTCAAATTTTAATAATTTAGAAATTTATTAACTTATCTTTTTCAATTAAGAAAGTGAGATTGATTTCTACCAATTAACCTCTTGTGTTTCAAACATCAAATAAATTGATTAAGATCAGAGGTTACCCATTTTCCTTCTTGAATTAAGTGTACATGTTAATTAAGGCTAATTTTCCAAAATTACATATTTGCCCCTAAGGCTGTACCACTTTATAATTTGTCAAATTCAATTCAAATGACTTCAAAATTTTTATCCTACCTCATTCATGGGTCAATTAAGACTTTAGAGGAGAAAGTGTGACTTTCAAGATTTAATTTATTTTATATAATTATTTTCATGCAAAAATAGGATTTTTAAAAAAAAATTCTAAACTTGACCAAAGTAAATCCTAATCCCTTTAAATTTTTATTGTAGGTAACGTTAGAACAGAGAATCCTTTGGGCCAAATTTCATTATTTTTTGAATGTTATGTGAATTTTAAGAATTATTTTTAATTATGAGGTATTTATTAAATATAAAATATTTCA
>NW_018243798.1:0-2679 GCF_001263595.1 Phalaenopsis equestris | reverse complement strand
CGGAAACATTCTTTAGATCCTCGGTCCAAACTGAACTGGAATTTGTCTCCTTCTCCTGGTCTTGCTTTAGCTCCGAGTCTCTCTTTAATTAGTTCAAAATTTCAGTCTCCCCTTTACTGAAGGAGGTGAGGCTTTGTTTATAGAGTTTGAGAGTATTTCCCTTACAAATAATGAATGAATTCAAACTACTCCATCAGACAACCCAGTGAGAATCTCACAATCAAATGATGTCGTAGTGGACATTTTAGTTCCTTAATGATGTCAGAATTGAGTTATCTTTAGTTGGTTGGATTCGTCTCATCAACACACTTGATTTGACTATATGCTCATCATATTTAGAATCAATATGCCCTTCAACTTAGTTATCCAAAACTTTCAAAAGTGATTTAATGGCTTGAATCAGCTTTGATTTTGCTCGAATTGTGCCAATTTTGTTGTCATTGTGTTCTTTACGTCAATCCAGACAATTTAACTATATTCCTTCTAAAATCAAATTTCTAGATGATTTTTTATTTGAGTTTGAATGTTTCTTACTAAAATATATTCTAAGATTTGTGTTAATCGCCTCAATATTCTTTCCAAATGATAAAATTTATTGATAATGTAACATAGTGCTTTAACTCTTTTCCCCAAGAAAAAAAAACTCTTTCATTATGCCTACTTTATAGCAATTCCACAATGTAGTTCATTCATTAAATTTGCCACCAATTTGATTGAGGGCATATTGTCTACTATTATCCCTTCCATTATTTGTCTAACACAATTTGGATAACAACTCATTATTTTATAATTTTTAATACACACACACACATATGCGTACATATTTTTTGCTTCTACTTATTTTTTGTTCATTGCGTTTATTTTAGTTACTTTCTACTTTTACATCTATTAGTTTTCTATTTTACTTCAATTGTTTCCCGTTTTTAGTTATATTATTTCTTGCTTTTAAATATTTTGATCAATTTTTCTTTTCTTGTTATAAATTGCTTTAGGTGGGACTCCTGACCAGGGACCTCGTAGGCCCAATATCTCTGTCAACTTCTTCTATGAGAGGAAACATGTGACTTCATGACCCACAATGCTTAAGGGTATCATTTTGATGGTCACCACTTTGACCACTGCAACAACAACTGTTAAGCTCATTTCTCCACTTATAGCTGCACAAATTTTTCACACCCGACTTACAAGTCTCACCACACTGATAGTTTTGTCCCTCTTTGCGGCAGACTCCTCCACTCTTATTGAGCCTGTTATGATGGATATTGAGAGAGTGAAGTACATTATGTTAGATAGAGATTAATAAGTAATTTAAGTTATAATAATTGAAATTATTTTCCAATATATTATATAGCTAATATTATTTGTTTAATAGGGTTTAAGCATGCAGACAACCCGTTCATAAGATCTCAAAGTTCATCAAGAACATGTTTGGTGCTCTTAATCTATAATGATTGAGATCCTGATTGAGGTTTGGGATATGTAGTTGAAAGAGTTTGAGGTTAATTTAAATAATTTTGAATTAAATTTATAATCTTAATTTTTTTAAAAAATAACTAATATTGTTTGGTATTTATTTTACAGAAGAAGTTGTAGTGGCATGTTGAGCATCATCAGCAGATCGCAAATAACTTTGAAAACTGAGGCCAAAACTACTTGCTAGATATGTTAACAACTATCCACAAGAAGTGGTAGAGGCTTATCAAAATAGGTGAGGATGCCTGGGCTAAGTTGACTAGAGTGTGGTTCATGCTTAACTATGTTAGAAAAAGGGAGAAGACACTGTGAAGCTGAGCCTTGGAATGTGGAGGCCTTTTTACGCACTAAAGGCTTAGTTTGCCACATCAAGTAAAAAAGAAGAATGGAAAGGTTTATTTGTTGCATTAAAAATGATTTATTTAGCTGGTTTTCACACCCACACACATATTGAGCCTAATGCCACAAAGTTTCATAAACTTGGAAAGGCTTAATGTTTTGATAAACTAATAGATAACGACACATGGACGAGAGCCTAATGCCACTAAGTTTCACACCCACACACATACTGAGTTGCATACCCACACACATCAGTATCGAGCAAAACACCAGTTGTTCAACGATATATCTCTCCAAGTCCAAACAAGTAGACTAATATTTTTTTATTTGTTAAATTTATATATAATTTTAGCTCAGTACTAATTATTCTTTTTAATCTTCTATAGAATGAGTATATATGCGCCTGAAAGAGTCTTAGAGTTAGAGCCCTACATAAGTGGCCTTAGTGGTCAGTCTGACCACTATGATTTCAAAATTTTGCAGGAATCTATCGTGAGGAAGAAGAAGAGGAGGATATACGCCGTTGATGCATAAGGGTTTGTCTATGAAGTGCAAAAATCTAGTTCCAGCTAGATATCTTCATCGGTTGATGATAAAGTCTCCAAGTGTGTTGTTGCACTGACAGAAGAGTTGCAGTCCAACTTCGATGTTAATTCCAAAGAATGATGGTGTCTATTGAGCAATTGCAGTGCCAAACACATTGTTGTGGCAAGTGACCTTCGTTTGAGGTGGAGGGGGAGGAGCAGCAGCATAATTAGCATTTTTTTCTTCTTGTGGAGTGTTAGATGTTATTTTTATTTCGTTCATGTATTCCATGGATCAAACACTATTTTACTTGATGATTTATTGATATTTGCTATTATACTT
>NW_018243797.1:0-849 GCF_001263595.1 Phalaenopsis equestris | reverse complement strand
GGATTTGAATATTTTTGTGGAGTTAGGTTTTGTGCACCTTGAATCCATCCAGTAAGATGATTTTAGCTATTTAAAAGTGATTTTTTTTCTGATTGAAGCCTTACTGTAGTCATAATTGTGTAAAAACTTAGGTGAATTGAACTCCTAGTTTGTAGAATTCGGGGTTTTGGGTGGATTCTTGATTGATATACTAATGCAAGCTTTCTTATCTAGTTACCCTTTCTGACTATTGTATAAATTACATATACGGCTTGAAATAATGTTTTATTCAGTGGCATATGGCATAGTTACATAGGAGTGTAACTGAGCCAAGCCGACTCATGAGCCGGCTGATAATTGGCTGGCTCGTGGGTTGAGCTCGATAAACAAACAAGCCAAGCTCAAGCTAAGCACTTACTCAGACTCTTTAGCTCGTGAGCCGGCTCGTTTAAAAAAACACTAATATAAATTGTAATCAAAATGTATTAAAATTCAAGATTTTATCTTTAAATTATTAAATTTATTTTTAAAATGTTTATTTTCATTCTATATAAAGTTTTTTCTTATTATTTGTCAGAATATTTCATAATTGCTCATTCTATTGGTCATTTTATTTGTAATATTAGCTTAAATTAATATTATTTTCTTTCTTTTATGATAAACAAGCCAGCTTGAACTTATAGACTTAAACTCGAGCTTGAGCTTGAACTCAGTTAATTAATCAAGCTTAAACTCAAGCTCAAGCTAAGGGCGGCTTGAGCCTGGCTTTTTTTGTTTACACCCTAGCGTAGTCACTACTTACCACTTTTTGTTTACAGATTTCATCTCTTCGTTTTTTATTGAATTATGTTTTTTATGATGATTATTTAG
>NW_018243796.1:0-253 GCF_001263595.1 Phalaenopsis equestris | reverse complement strand
AAAAAAATAAAGTAAAAGAAATGAAAAACTTAAAATAAAAGGGATTCCAAACAATCTCTTTGGCTTCATCAAATCCCAATTTTCATTTAATTTCTTTCATTTTTTTGTTTAAAAATTATTATATCAAAAGTATCTTCGTGTCAATATCTTATGTCACATGTGTAGGGTGTCCGCTCGACTGGCTCGAGATGATCCCTATCTCATTCATAGTGTCTCGTAGCTCAAGACACCCATCAGAGACATTGGGTATGTG
>NW_018243795.1:0-788 GCF_001263595.1 Phalaenopsis equestris | reverse complement strand
AAAGATCGTGTTATAAATACAAATATGAAAGTTTAGATATTAGACGCGAAAATACATAAGACTTGTATGATATATATGCCAAAAATATAAAGAGAAAAAAAATTCATATGATTCCTCTCACCTCTCCATCGTAAAAGGACATATGATTATACCATAATAACTGACTTGGAGTCCATTAAAAGAAAAAAATGTACACCAATTGTATCTTACAAGCTATTAAAGATTTGTACGATAAAAAACTAACTAGCATTAAAAGAATAATCAGTGGCTAAAGATATGTCAAACACAATAAATCACATCAACAATCAATGTTTAACTAAAATCTATCTACATTGGCTAAGGAGATAATTACAATAAATATAAAAAAGAAAGGTGCCTTGGTTTGTGCTATTTCCAAATGATATAATTTTAATTAAGAATGCAGATGCAAATAGCCTAATATAATTGAAAACTTGAATGACAGAGGAAAAGTTTACGAAGTGAGGGGTTCAGGATTACTTGACAAGCACAACTCAATTTTATATTAGATTAAGTAATACTTAAGTAAGATCAATTCAATTATTTAGATCTATTATAAAGAAGAACCAAATATAGAAGAGATGAATGAGATTTCTAAAGTTAACATTATGTGGTTAAAGTAAAGAACTGTCTCTAAAGTATTATGTTCTAAGCTTATAAAGGAGATTGAAAGTTAGATCATTTATGTGATATGGAGCATTGAAAAAAAAAAAAGACTATATATGAAAATGAGAGACAGAAAATGAGAATATTAAGATGAATATAATGTA
>NW_018243794.1:0-394 GCF_001263595.1 Phalaenopsis equestris | reverse complement strand
TCTCCATTGATCATAGAGGTTCTTTAATGAATCGAACGTCGTAATGACCTCAAAATGGAGCGATCATTGAATTGTCGAATCCCTCTCATGTCATGTTTGGAGTTTATTTGATCATTCAATTGACGATCCAAAATCTCTAAAAGTGCATTAATACCTTGATATGTGCTTGATTGGACTAAGATTGAATCAACTTTGATACCAACAAGTTCATCTTGTTGAGACGATATTTTGACTATAATTTCTTGAAATCGGGGCCTGACTGATCATGAATTTGAATACAAAATATTTATTATTAAAAAATGTATCAAAATTCATATTAGAAGATAAAAATTTGTTGACGATGCTTCAACACAAGTCTTTTTTTTTTTGTCATTTGGTCGAGATATAAAATTGT
>NW_018243793.1:33140-36972 GCF_001263595.1 Phalaenopsis equestris | reverse complement strand
TTGATATAAATCTGTTACTTAAAGATATAGTAATAGTTTTGAATATTATTTTAATAAAATAAATTTAATTATTAAAAATAAATATCTAATTTACCTATATTTTTCAAAAATATAATTTTTCTTACTAAAGATAGCTACACAATATTAAACATTTTCTACACTAAAAACTTTTAAAGTTTTTCTTCATTACTAAATATTTCAACTAAATTTTCTTACTCATTTCTAAAATCAAATTTTACTTCCCTAATATAACTCTATATACATAATCATTTTTCTTTTCAAATCAAATTTATTTGTAGCACATTTGAGAAAAAATAAAATTTAAGTTTTGAAAATATTTTACATCCCCTCCCAAAGTTAAATTTTTAACAGATTAAAGAATTTAGCATCAGATATATGTAAGCAGGAAAAAAAATTAAAGTAACATGCTAATAGGAATTTCTATACCGTAATGATACAAGTATAAAACTAAAAACATGAGTAAAATTAATTTTGATCAAATTTTCTACCAGTTTCATTTCAATTCAATATGTAGAGATTCAATAGACTTCTAAACAGTGGGTATACACATAAAATAAAAAAAACAGACTACTTTGACTTCACAATCTCAGCATAAAAACAAACTCATAAACCTGATAAAAGAAAAATACACAGGATAGCAGTTTCTGAATTTTAAATTTAAGATTTTCAACTTTTGAAAAGACATAGAATTAAGTTAAGTTCTCACAATACTAAACTCACAACAACAGTTACTACCATAGAATTTCAAAATAAAGTACTAACAAAGCGTAAACATCAAAACAACAACAAAATATAAAAATCCAAAACACAACATATAGTCAAAATCAACAAACAGATGCAAATGTAGCAAGTTCAGACCACATAGTCTACAACATAATACAACATAAAAATAAAATCTCTCTGTCCTACTCCCCATCTTCAGAATCACTGCTATGTCAAACTTCTGCAGCCTCGTAATCAGAATATCAAAGATATGGAGGAAATTGCACTCTTGGATCACCCCTAATTAGGTTCTCCAGACTCAAGTGGAATTTCTCTTCATAATCACTCTTTCTCTTATTATGCCTATCTTCTCCTATTATGCCTATCATCTGCTCTACAAAACACTCTAAATTCTGAACTTTATCAGTGGTATAGTTTATATTTTCCATCATCCTCTGTAATAATTGATATCGGGTCTTAGTAGACTCGCTTATAGAAGTAGAAGCACGTGAAGTTGATGGTCTAGATGTTGAAGCAACAGAGGTAGAAGTAGCAGACGTTTCCATTCCATAACTCCTAGACAATCCCCCTCTCCAACCAAAAATAGAAATCTCATAATAAGTTTTCACATTTACTTTAGTGATGGGCCCATACATCACTATGGCTAGTCCAAGGGGTCTCGCCTGGTCCATGGAGTGTGCTTAGTGGCTGTGGAGTCCTAAATTAGGTGACTTTAGGGTGGTTATGCTAATTTTGGTGTATGGGTCCAATTTGGGTCCAAATGGTTAAAAGTTGGGTTTGGGTTACGCCAGCCATGACTTTGAGCCAAATTAATTGATCAAAACTGTGTAGATGATTGTTATGAAGATTTTTGGTAAAGGATTGAAATGATTTTAAATTCAATTGGGGGTTCAATTTGAAGGATTTTGGGATTTTGGTCAATTTGGGCATGTAAGGCTAGACTTTGGTCTAGGTTGGGAAAATCCAAATTGATTTTTAAAAATGATCTAGAGGAACATCATTAAGAGTTTTCAACATAAATTGTTTAACAAAAAAACAACAAAATTGTTCCCACAGTCGCCAAAAAATCAAATCTTCCACTTCTCCACCTAGATTCTGAAAACAACACTCCTGAATCTTTTTTTGTGATTGAAAAGCATCACTGTACCAATCCCGAGCCTTCAAACTTACAAACTTTCTTAAATCAAAAGGGCTCTTTCCTTTTCCTCTGTTCATTCTTAGTGCCATTCTACAAATTTTATAAATTCCAAAAATAGCATCAAAAATCAAGTTTAAACTATTAAACTAAACTTCCAAAAGCACAAACTACACATCCTATGCAATTTTCATAGATTTTTCCTCATTTTTCACCATAAATTGTGAATTTTCGAGTTTCTACAAATGTGCTCAAAATACATGGTGAAAATCCAAAATTTTTCCTTAGAAGTAAAGCTCTTACCTCAAGGAACTTGAATCTAGCAAATTTCTCTTGATTCTACCAAGAAATCTCCACTTAAGATGTGCATGAATCTCAAGTAGCTACCTTGGTGCCATAGTATTTTCAATTTTATTGATAAGAAATTGTTATACATCTCTTGTGCACTTTGAATAATGAATTTCTTCTTCATGGTCTCTTCCTTTTTCTTCAAATCCATCTTTCATGGATACATCATCTCAAAATCTCTCTCTCTTAGACTTTAGAGCTAAAAATGATCTGGGGTGAAATTCCTTCACAAAACCCTTCTATTTATAGGCCTAAATCCTTCAAATAACTCCTAGGCACGTCTACGAACTACCTTGGCATATTTTTAAAAACTACTTGGCAGTAAAACCTTCTAGAATCTGAATTTTGAACATGTGTTTAAATTGTCGCGCTTAAGCGCCATTACACATTTTTGCACCAGTCAACTTTAACGTCCAAATTCTCATTCTAACATGTCTAGGTCACTAAATAAAGTCTTAAAATCTTTAGTAACACATAATAGTCTCAAAAATACTACCCCAATTTTGTTAATCACACACAAAACAACAATCAAAACAAAAACACACTACTAACTACGGGTTGCCTCCCATAAAGCGCTTGGTTTTATGTCGTCAGGCCGATGCAACTAGTGATTATTCTAGTTAACCCATCATTTTGTCATCATTAAATTTATGTTGATCTCCTATAAAATAAGATTTCAGTCTTTGCCCATTAACTTTATATATTTTCTCAGACTTAGGATCTTTAATATCCCCAACTCCATAGGGATAAACTTTTATCACAATAAATTAGTCCACTCATCTGGACTTAATTTTGCCAGGAAATAATCTTAAACTTGCATTGTATAGCAAAACTTGTTGCCTTGGCTGAAAGATTTTCCTAGGAATCCTTCGATCATGCGACATCTTCTTCTTTTCTTTGTAAATCTTAGCACTCTCATAAGATTCATTCTTTATTTCTTCAAGCTCATTTAATTGTAATAATCTTTTCTCACCAACATCTTTCCAATTATAATTGAACTCTTTAATTGCCCAATATGCTTTATGCTCAAGTTCAACTGGTAAGTGACAAGCTTTCCCAAATATTAGCCTATATGGGGACATTCCTAAAGGAGTTCTATATGCAGTCCTATAAGCCCACAAAGCATAGTCAAGTTTGACTTACCAATCTATTTTTGTTGGATTCACAGGTTTTTCCATAATTCTTTTAATTTCTTGATTGGATAATTCAACCAAAGCACTTGTTTGAGGATGATAAGTAGTAGCAATCTTATGATTTATATGATATTTCTTTGATAAATTCTCCATTATGACATTTCTAAAATGAATTCCCCCATCAGTAATGATAACTCTTGGCATCCCAATCTACAAATTATTTTTGTTTTCATAAATTTTGCAAAACTTTAAGCATCACATCGAGGTAAAGCAATAGCTTTTATCCATTTGGATACGTAGTCCATCGCTAGCAAATTGTATAAATTCCCAAAAGATGTTATAAATGGTCCTATTAAATCTAATTCCCAAACATCAAATATTTCAATCTCTAACATATAATTGAGGTGCATCTCATTTCTTCTAGAAATATTGCCTATTCGTTGACATCTATCACAAGTTTTAATATAAGCAT
>NW_018243793.1:30610-31504 GCF_001263595.1 Phalaenopsis equestris | reverse complement strand
CCAGACAGTCTGAAGTCCAAAGAGTTGGTCGTACTTTCCCAAGACAAAAATGAGTAAAGTATGTCAAGGGAAGAAGAGTAATTTGGTCCAAGAGGGACATGGACACATTACCGATGTGTGAAGATAATATTTTTTGATTTAAATGGAGAGAAAATCTTATTCCCAGTGGAGTCGCCAGAAGCTGTCGACACTATTTTTGGTTGGAGGAGTTGCCCGTTGGAAGCTGTCGGTCTCCAAAATCGAAATCTTGTTACCCGCTTTGGAAGGACATTATAAATTAAATATATATAAGTTTTAGAAAAATATGAAATCAAACTAACCCTATATTTTTCATAGTTTAATGAAAGAGCGCTATACCTCAAACCTTATATCTATCCAGGAGGATAAAGGCAAGACTTGAGGATGATGCTCAATCAAATAAACTAAGAAATATATAACACCCATTTGGTCTGTGAAACTATTTTTTTTATCGACAATTTTTCCTATTTAATATGAAGAATTAAATAGGGTTTATATTCAGCTGGGTTCAGACATGCTTCTTATAAGGGCAAGCCCTTATAGTTAATTACATCTTAAATGATCAAAGTCACTTAAGATAACTCTCGATAAAAATTAGAAAATATTATCTTCAAGGAGTTTCAAATGATAAGAATTTTCAATGAGATCGGACGTAGAGGTGTGAAAGGAGATTGGTCCAAATTAGGAACATTTTGTTGCAGAGTCCAAAGGAGGAAGAACTAGGGGATGTCATGAATCCAGAGGAGAACCTCGGTGACTTCCCAAGCTATACTAATGTTTGGCTTCAATTTTGAGGAGAAATATTTAGGTGTTTCATCCTAACAACTTTATTAGTTGGGGCGTACATTCGTGTGAAACGATCACGCAAATAGCCTC
>NW_018243793.1:16092-30553 GCF_001263595.1 Phalaenopsis equestris | reverse complement strand
AATCCTAAGAAGAGTTAGGGCTTATATTGTATAGCAGGGCAATACGAAGGCCTAAATATAAGGTGAGGATTTACATTGCATAAGCAAGAAACCTCGAAGTCCAATGGCTTTGTAGTTTATATCTAAGGTAGATTGGTTTAGCTGGGGAAGACATGTTTTGTTGTTGAAGATGACTGTGCTGCCCACCATGCTAGCTCCAAGCTCCTTACCACGATGAGTTTGAGTTTTCTGGTGTGTTAGGTTATGATGCCAAATCATGTGGCCTTATGGTTGAAGTTCTTTAAATTTTATGGGGGCATGTTAAAGTTGAATAAACCGACACCGATTAGGATCCTATGATTCCCTCATTCCGGCTCCACTATTTTCTATTGGAATCACTTAGTCCAAATGAACTTACTAAACTCAGCTTAATGAGTTCCATAATTTCATTTAGACCATGGGAAGTCTCATTAGCAACCGTAGGTTACCTCCTCTGAGGGATTCCCGATCATCTGATAGAGACATCTTAATTTAGTTGCAATTATACTTTTGTGTGATGTTTGTGATTAAATTTTGAGTTATCTTATATTTTGAATGTTGTGGCGGTAAATTTTATCTTGGTTGATTTTAGTTTTAGTTTTGGTTCTGGTTTTCTCGCTATCCTGATAGTTTTAATTTTCATGCAGTGAGACATCATTATTTAACATGCAAGTTTGCAGGTATAAAAGTACAGTATGAAAGTACAAGGAATACAATGCTGAAAATTATAAAAATGAACCTAGCAAGTCTTCTCGTTCCACCACTTGAAACTCAATAGGCATGTTAAGGCAGTTTATATGATACAGGGAAGTAAAATGTTGACGACATATCTAACCCTAGGTCATATCTTGGTGGGTCATTAGGAGTTTAATTAATGATGATGTTTGTCAAGAAAAACATATTAAGTTCAGTAGATCTCCGAGGTATTCAACAGATCTAGTGAAAGAAGGCGGTCTGTGCTACTCTCTAGCTGCCTGGAGGAAAATCTCAAGTTCTTTTAAACCTATTATGTTGCCTAATAATCCATCCTGTAAATACCCTTAGTGCTCAGTGAGCATTGATGTCTCAATTATCCCTAAGAGTAAGGTAATTATCATTTGTAATTTAATTTTGAATATTATGTGGGTGAAGACTTTTAAAGAGGCAAGTTAGTGTTAGTCGAACACTTAACCAAATTTTGGTCCTAATTAGGCTTTTAGTGTTTGAATGATGTTCTAATTTATTTTTTTTTCTAATCCTCATTTAAATGAAACTTGATTTAGCCTAAGTGAGTGTCACTACTAAGCCTTTAAAACCTAAGTGAGTAACTTAATTAAAATAGGTTAAGCTTTAGGTGGTCATAAATCATGATTTCAATTTCATTTGAAAATCAAAATAGGGGTATTAAATTGATTAATTATTGACTTCAAAAGTCATACCCCTAAGTGCTAGGTCTATTTTATTTTAATAAACTCCCAAATTTTAATAATTTAGAAATTTATTAACTCATCTTTTCAATTGAAAGGTGAGGTTGGTTTCTTCTAATTATGTGCTTCAAACAACCAAGTTAAGATAAGAGGTTACCGATTTCTCTCCTTGAATTAAGCCTAAATGTTAATTAAGGCTAAATTTCCAAAATTACATATTTGCCCCTAATGCTCTAACACTTCATAATTTGTCAAATTCAATTCAAATGACTTTAAAATTTTTATCTTACCTCATTAATGGGTCAGTTAAGACATAAGAGGAGAAAATGTTATTTTTCAAAATTTAATTTAATTTAAATAATTATTTTCATGCAAAAATAAGATTTTTCAAAGAAAATTCCTAACTTGACCAAGGTAAATCCAAGTTTCTTGAAATTTTTACTGGAGGTAGACCTAGACCATAGAAGCCTTTGGACCAAATTTGATGATTTTTTAAATTTTATTTGAAGTTTAAGAATAATTTTAAGTTCTGGGGTATTTATTAATTATAAAATATTTTAGATCAGGACAATTAAGTTTTCAATTTTTTAAAAGTCCTCCTAAGGTCTCAGAACTCAAAGGAGAAGATTTGAATTTTACTTGATTTGTTGGAATTATTTTTAGTGAAAACTCATTTTTAGCCTTTAAAAATTATTTTTAAACTTTAAAATTCAGTATCTTTTTTTAGAAAATCAGGAAAAATATTCTAATTGTTCCTAAGTGCCTAGAAAGAAGTTTAGAAATTTTTCATGAGTTTTTTACCTTTAAGATTTTTATGGATTTTTAATCATTTAAAATTTTAAAATAGGTTAAAAATCAAATTTTTAGTTTAAATATCATTTTATTTTTAGAAAATACTCCTGATCATAGAGAACACAAAAAAATAAGTTTTATAATTTTTCAAGTTATATTTTAATTATCAAAAATCATTTTAGTTGCAAAAAAGTTAATTAATCTGAAAAATTAATTTAGGTTATAAAATGAACTTAAAATGCTTTGAATTTTTTATGGTGGGTTCTATGGATCCTAAAAAATAGTGGAGATGAAATATCAATTCATTTTGTTGTTTTTATTTTTCAAAATTAATTATTTTAGTGATTTAGGGTTTGTGAAGATTAAGTGTATTTTGAATGACTTGACTCATAAGAAATTTTCTTAAGGGTTCTCTGGTCATATTAAAGCTTTCAAAATTTTCTTCGATTTTTTTAACTAACATGCTAATTTCCATGATTAATTTAAGCCAATAATGCATATAAGTTTGAAAAATATGATTCTCTTTCTAGGAACCTCCTCTGAATTTGGAAAAATTAAGGAGTGTTTCCTAAGATAGAGGCAACAACATGCTGAAATTTCAAGCCATGGTGATATTACTACATCCATGGAGAATCAAAACATCCAAATTAATATTTAATTAAATAAAAATAAAATATGCATCACATGGACTTAAAATTATTTCCACATTATTTTCCTCTGTTCAATGAGCAAGAGGGTTTTTTTTGTTTTTTTTTTGTGATTTTTCTACACCAAGATATGAATTTTTTAAGTTAGGGGTTATTTTCTGAATTAATCAAATCCTTATTTATCTATTTAAACGAGCACACCACATCAACCTAAGACGGCTCCAAAGCTCCACGCGGCACACTCACATTTGATGCCACCATCCACCTCAGTGCTGACTCGGCACGCGGCTTATGTTCCGAAGCGCTGTCCGGCTTGATCTCGACCGTCCATCTGATACATGCGCAATCGAATGACGCTCTTTCATCGTCCCTGATAGCCTAGCTTGAGAACCTTCCATCTTCTAGTCTTAAGTTCTCTCTCATTTTTTTCCAAATTAGATGAATTTTTTTTAAAACACTCGTCTAGACTAGAGGAGCATATCTATATGATTATGATGCCATGAATTTAAGCCCAAGCAAATGGAGAATCAAAAGAAGCTCAGAATAGGCTCGGGAATAAGAGAAGTTTTATACCTTGGCTCTGAGAAGTGAAGCTTCAATTAGAGGTTCTTGGCGTGCTTGTTGGGGTCCAAAGAGGCTAGGGATTGAGCCTCTGGTCTTGGTGTAAGGCCTAGGTGTGATTTTGATCGAAATCGATTTCAGGTGTTGGTCTAGAGCTATTGTAGAGGCTATTTCAGTGGGGGATTTTACTGGGCTTTAGCTTCTTTCTTAGTTATGAAGGTGTGGGCACAAGTATTTGAAGTTTGGTGGACTGTGGAAGTGTAAAGAGCTCTTCCTGGTTTTTTGGCAAAGGTTTGAACTCAAAATTGAGTTTCCACAGTGGAATTCAGTGCGGGAAGAGGGTTGGATTGCACTGAGGGGATCTCAGAGAAGCTTTGTGAGAAGTTTGAGGGGCTCTATCTAAGAAATTTTCAGCACATCTCCCATGATCGTGGAAGTGAGTTTTTATAAAAATGGCCATGGGGTGGCTCCCAGGGCAAATGCTTGGGTGCATTATGGTGCTTAGGTGGAGAGCAGAGGAGCTCTACAATTTTTTGATTTGGCCAATTTGATTTGGCTGAGCTGGCCTCTAGGTTTAATTTTGGTGAAGTTCCATGGGCGTAGCTCTCGATTTTGAGCTTCTCCTAGGTGCTCAGGGCATCCAGGGGAATCTGTCAAAGCAACTTAATGCAATGAGTTTTAGTTTTGGTAAGGGTATCTTAAGCATGTGCATTTTTGGAAATAAAATACTTTAAATTAGGGGAATTTTGGTCCATGGCTTAGCTTAGGTGGTTAGATGGGTTTTGGCTCAGTTTTAAGGTCTAACCAATGGCTGAGGTGGAATTAATTTGATTGCTTTAAGGTGGTTTGGTCATTTTAAATGCATGGGTTCAAGTGATCAAAGTTTGGTTTTGGGCTAGGTTAGCCATATAAATAGACCCAGTTTATCGATTGTTATCAATATTTTTGGTGAAGGGTTGAAGTGATTTTGGGTTCAATTGGTAGGTAAATTTGAAGGATTTTTGAGATGTGGTCAATTTGGGCATGTTGGGTTAGACATGGGTCTAGGTTCTGCTAGCCTTCAGCTAAGTTAAAATTTCATGGTCCACATGATCAATGGAGATGTTTTAAATATTTTTTATGAAAGGATAGAGAGGAAATTTTGGGGTTAAGGCCCTCAATTTAGTGAGATTTTGAAATATGGCCACTTTGGGGCAAATATAGGGCTTTTGGACTTAGGTTGAAATCAAATTAAATTAAGGTCTCACCAAGGCTGATTGAAGGTTAATTTTGATGTATGGGGATGTTATGAAGGTTTTTCAACACAAATTGTGGCAAATTAAGTGGGCTACGGGTTCAATTTTGTGGAACTAAGTCATGGGGCCAAAATTGGGGTTTTAACCTAAATAAAAATTGGGTTCAAATGATGGTTTAATTGAGCTTGGATTTGGACTATATTGGTCATATCAAGGGTTAATTTGAGTTTAGAATTGAAATTTAGGTAAATTCAGGCCAATTGGATAGACATTTGACGTAATTTTGGAAAAATATGGGCACTTAAAGGGCAATTTGGAGGTTTCGATCAAAGATGGTCAAATTGGGCAATGTAATAAATAAGAAAAATGAAATTTAGAATATTTGGGAGGTTTTGGGAATTTTTGGGATTTTTTGGAATTTTTGGAATTTTGGGGTAGGAGGGGTATTTTGGTAATTTGGCCAATTTTGGTGATTTTGGGTAGTTTAGGTGTTTTCAAGGTGTTTGAAATTATTTTTGAACCAAGTTGGGTATTATGGGTAGATTTAGAAATTTTGGCTAAATTTGGGGTCCCAAGGGTATCTAGGTCATTTGGGGGAGTTTAGGGGCAAAAAGCTAAGTTGGGTATCTTGGTAGAGTTGGAGTGCCAAACACCATGAATAAGCCATGCACAAATGGAAATCCCATTTTGGGTCCTCTATGTAGTGGTCTTAGCTAAATCCTAGCTTAGGGCTAGTGGGTTTAGGGGACCACATGCATGAGTCTCCCAAAAGTATCAAGGGACCAAAGCCTAGAAGTTTAAGTTTAGGACGGTGAGTGATTGTGAGTGTAAGTGAGTGCCTTAAGCCCTAGACCAACACCCAGGGTCAACCCTAAGGTCCAGCAGTCCTAAGGGTGACTCATCTTGAGTTCCCCTATAATGATCCCACCTACTAAGTGCTAGAGGTTATGACCAATATGTGAAAATTCAAGTTGAGTAGAGAAGAGTTTGGAATTTATAATGGCGAGGGTTACTTTTCTAGTTTTATAAGAATAGTCAATAGGAAAGTCCTATGGCTAGACCTTAGGCTACTAAAGAGGAAAGACTAAACCTCAACCACAAGTAAGGTGAACCGTGTCCAAGAAACCGCTGATATGGGCAATAATTTGGTACATTCTTCTTATCCATCTCTTCGGGCTTGCTTAAACACTCTTCTTGAGGGTCGATTTAATTACAACATTGAAAGGATTTAAACCTTTTTTTAGGCCGATTCACTTGCTTTTCCCCCGCTTTGGCTTTGGTCGCTCTGACAGGGACATTCTCTTATCCCCTGTTCGACGTGATCCCTCTTGAGGCAGTCGCTGGTTGGATTGACTACTCTGTTTCTGAGCATACTGTGATGATGATGAAGACTGGCACTGTGATGAAGACTGGCGATGCTCTTCTGTATATATCTCTATCAGCTACTTTCCTTTGTCGACAGTCGCTACTACTCATGATTTCTTTTCGAACACTCTAGTCATCTTAGCTTTTTTGTGTGGCTCCATGTGCATAATTTTCTCTTAAAGATTTGAAGATTGCTAGCTTTGCTGAGTATCTTCTCGAAGGATTTAATGGTGAGTCCCTTGAGCATTAAAGCTACTGGCCCATGATAGTTTTTGAGTAAGATCTCAATCGCATGATGTTCTTGTAGCCTGTAGCTGAGGTTCACATTTCAAGCTAAGTTTTCTCTTTTTCTCTACCTTAAAATATAGTCTACCAAGGTTTCGCTAGGCTTTTGTTTTTCCATCATGAGCTCTCCAATAGACACATGATGTTGTGCCCCGACAAATCTTTTCACAAATAGCTGTTCCAACTCAAAAAATGTTTTAACTGACTCGTTGGGAAATTCAGCTTACCGTTCAAAAGCAATTCTTGACAGACTGCTGACGAACTGCTGGTAGAGTAGAGCTTCACTATTTCTCGTGTTGCCACAACTAGCTCGAAATTGTGCTTTATGTTGTATGGGATTACCAATCCCATCAAATATCTTGAAGTTTGGGGCCACAAAATCCTAAGGGAAAGGAACGACATCAAATTCTTCTGGGTAAGGTCTACCCTTTAGAACCAATGCACCACCCTTAGATTGGGTTAAGGCATCCCGCACTTGTTCAACCATTTGTTTGAATTCCTTTTCTGGCATGGCAATTCATGGAGAATCTTTCTTTGGTTGCTCATTTCTGTTTGCTGAAGCAACCTATCTTCTTTCATCTGTAATGTGTATGATTTCCGGCTGATTAATCTCGGGAGAAGCGAATTGCGGCGCTTGTGATTGCCTCTGAATAGTGGCCATAGCGCTCATGGCTGCGGTCATCTCTTCTATTCTTTTCATTAGTTGATCAACTTACTCATCCCTTAGGAGGACAGCCCTACGCAGCTCATCTACAACGTTCTCTTTGTTGTGAGTTTGAGCCTCGCACGTAGATGTGGCGGCTCTTATTTCAATTACATGGACATCCATGAAATCTTCCTCCAAGTAATCATTGTAATCAAAATTTTCATCATTGCTATCGACAGAAACTCTGTGTTCTCGAGCTAACTCAGAAATCTTGATCCTGAGTTTCTCAACTTTCTCTTCAATTATTGATTCCTCAATTTCTTTAAGATCAAGAGGAGATCAAGAGGACCCTGGACCCTGATGGACATCCTCTACTTGTGCCTCCATCTCGCTGGCTATTGTTGCGACGAAGTCTGATATTTTAGACCTTGGTTTCATTTATTGTCCCTGTCTCATGGGTTCACTAAACTGTATCAGTGCAGTGACCTTAAGTACCCATACCTTTTTATTTTTTGTTTCTTTTTACCTTTTTCTTTTTCAATGATGATGTCTCAGGACGGAGTGTCTTAGTAGAAACATCAGTATGTCAAGGGAAAGAATGCTCCCTATGGTGTAGACCGCCTACAGTACTAGGTAATCGTCTTGTCTTTGTCGTTGGAATTGTAGAAATATCTCAATAAAGGGTGACAAGCAAGATTTTTGGACCCGATCTCGACTTAACCGGTCAACGGACTGCGGTCAATGTGGCAGTGTGATCAGTAGTAACCTCTGCGGTATCCACTCTCTTCCATAAACGGAACCAAATGAGGATGCAAGTAGGTGGCACTCCAGTTGTCTTGTGGGACTGTCTAGCGGACTTGACATCCTTTAAAATTTCATTCTTCATGCAAGGTTAAATTACATCTCCCACTCGTTTAAGTAACTCGCTAACTGAACATCCTTCTTTTGTAGCTAGTCATTTGAAAACTGCACTAACTCGGGTGATAAGAGTGAACTTCTTTTTCTCCTCACCATGTCCATGAAGTGGTGGTAATGCAGCAGCAACTCTTTGAATATTCTCATATCCATTGATACCCGTCAGAGGATGGAATCTACTCCCTTGTAGGAGTGGATAAATTTCCGGTCACACTTCTTCATCTTGATGAGGCTCCTCCTAAACAGGTGCCTCCTTGGGAGCCTGGGCTTTGATGGCCCTCTGAACTTTTCTGTTACGGTTCCCCTTTTGAGTTTGGGTCAGCGGTACAGTCCTCAAACATGATTCGATTTCAAACACGGGTGGTGAGACAGTTAATCCCTCAGTAGGATCCTAAATAATCATTACTTCTTTTCTTTTAGCAGCAACAGGGCTAGCAGGCTTGGCGGGTGCTGTAGCGGCAGTAGTTTTAGACTTCTTGCAGGCAGAGAAGTCTTGAAGGTAGTTCAGACTAAATTATACAGATGGTTCTTGTATTTCTGGTGTGGTGATCTTCATTATTACAAACAGGGCGTTTCAGAGGATGACCACGAGATCTTCAAATTCGGCTCCGAATTTGATGGTAGGAATGAGATTACGAGCTTCATGACTTCTTGGCAGGTTGCATGAAAAGGTCAGCATTGGGTAGGCAATTGCAGCAGGCTTGAAAATAAAAAGTTTCAGGGTTAGCTATATGACCAAAAACCTCAATTTTTTACTGCAAGAACTAAAAATAGAGATTGATCTGTAGACCGGGAGGGTCTTAATTTATAGGTATTTTAATATTTTGTTTAAGAAAAGCCAAGAGGTGTAAAATTTAATTAATATAAGAAAATTTCAAAGGAAAATTTCAAAGTGCGCGCAAAGTTTAATTTGCAAGATAGCAAGTTTAATTTGCAAGATAGATAGCAAATCAAATTTGGAAATGAGATGTAAAGTATTTTAGGACCCAGTGTGGGACCCATTTAGTGGCAGACAATGTCCAGGTGGAACTAGTCCACCGACACACCTATTGGGAATCTGACCCCACATGAAAATTTAAACACATGAAAATTTAAAGACAAAATTTAAAGACTCCTTAATGGCCTTCTAAACCCCTCTGTTCAAAGATGGTTGAGCAGCTAGTCCTGAAGTCCAAAGAGATAGCCATTTAGCCGTACTTTCCCAAGACAGAAATGGGTAAATTATGCCAACGGAAGAAGGGTAATTTGGTCCAAGAAAGACATGGACATATTACCGACGTGTGAAGAAAATATTTCTTGATTTGTATGGAGAGAAAATCTTGTCCGCACCGGAGTCACCAGAAGCTGCCGACGCTATTTTTGTGTTGGAGGGAGTTGCCCGTAAGAAGCTGTTGATCATCAAAAACAAAATCTCGTCTTCTGCTTCAGAATGACATTTTAATTTACATATAAATTTAGTTTTAGAAAAATATGAAATCAAACTGACGCCATATTTTTCATAGTTTAAATCATAGTTTAAATGAAAAAAAAGCGTTGTACCTCAAATCATGTATCTATCCCGAAGGATAAACACAAGACTTGAGGATGAGGCTCGATCAAATAAACTAACAAATATATGACTTCCATTTGATCTGCAAAACCTTTGTAACCTTTGTATTTATCATTTTCCGACAAGTTCCCCTATTTAATATAAAGAATTAAATAGGGTTTATATTAAGCTGGTTTTGGACATGCTTCCTATGCCCCTATAGTTAATTACAACTTAAATGACCAAAGTCACCTAAGAAGACTCTCCATAAAAATCAGGTAATATTATCCTCAAGGAGTTTCAAAGGGTAGGACTTTTTAATGAGATTGAACGTAGAGGTGTGAAATGAGATTGGTCCAAATTTGGAACATTTTGTTGTAGAGTCCAACGGAGGAAGTACTAGGGGATGTCATGAATCCAGAGGAGAACTTCAGTGACTTCCCAAGCTAACCTAATGTTTGACTTTAGTTTTGAGGAGATATATTTAGGTGTTTCATCCTGCCAATTTTATTAGTTAGGGCTTACATTCGTATGAAACGATCACACAAATAGCCCGGAAGATGTGAGGATTTAGGTTGTGACAAACGACAACCTCGGAATCCTAAGACAAGTTAGGGCTTATATTGTATAGCAAGGATATATAAAATTATTGGAAATAGGTTTTTCATAAGGTGAGGATTTACGTTGCATAATCAAGCAAGCTCGAAGTCCTATGGCTTTGTTGTTTATATCCAAGGAAGGAAGAATATTTTAGTTGGGGAAGACAGGTTTTGCTGTTGAAGAAGGCCGTGCTGCGCACCATGCTAGCTCCAAGCTCCTTGCCGTGACGAGTTTGAGTTTTTTAGTGTGTCAAGTTATGATGTCAAATAAGGTGGCCCTATGGTTGATGTTCTTTAAATTTTATGGGGGCATGTTAAAGTTGATTAGAGCGACACCAGTTAGAATCCTACAGTTCCCTCTTTCCGACACTACTATTTTCTATGGGATTTACTTAGTTCAAATGAACTTACTAAACTCAACTTAATGAGTTCCATAATTTAATTTAGACCGTGGGAAGCCTCGTTAGCAACCGTAGGTTGCCTCCCCCAAGGGATTCCCGATCATCCGATAGAGACATCTTAATTTAGTTGTAATTCTAATTTTGTGTGATGTTTGTGATTAAATTTTGAGTTATTTTATTTTTGGAATGTCCTGGCGGTTAATGTTATTTTGGATGATTTTAGTTTTAATTTTGGTTCTTATTTTGGGGCTATTCTGATAGTTTTAGTTTTAATGCAGGGTGCCATCATTGTTTAGCATGCAAGTTTGCAGGTATAAAAGTACAGTATGAAAGTACAAGAAAGACAACGTTGAAAACTATAAAAGCGCACCTGGCGAGTCTTCTCGTTCCACCACCTGAAACTCAAAAAGCATGTTAAGGCAGTCTATATGATACAGGGAAGTAAAATTTTGACGACCTAGCTAACCCTAGGTCATATCTTGGTGGGTCCTTAAGAGTTTAATTAAGGATGATGTTTGTCAAGCAAAACATATTAAGTTCAGTAGATCTCTGAGGAATCAAACAGATCTAGAGAAAGAAGTAGGTCCATGCTACTCCCTCGCTGCCTGGTGGAAAATCTTGAGTTCTTTTAAACCTATTATGTTGCCTAATAATCAATCCTGTCAACACCCTTAGTGCTCAGTGAGCATTGATGTCTCAATTATCCCTAAGAGTAAGGTAATTATCATCTGTAATTTCATTTTGAATATTATGTGAGTGAAGGCTCTTAAAAAGGCAAGTTAGTGTTATTGAAACACTTAACCAAATTTTGGTCTTAATTGGGCTTGTAGTGTTTGAAAGATGTTCAAATTTTTTTTTTTTTCTAATATTTTTTTTTCTAATCCTCATTTAAATGAAACTTGATTTAGCCTAGGTCACTACTAAGCCCATAAGACTTAAGTGAGTGTCTAAATTAAGACCTAGGTGAGTGTCTTAATTAGTTTTGAAAAGGTTAAGCTTTAGGTGGTCATAAATCATGATTTGAATTTTATTTGGAAATAAAAAAAGGGGTATTAAATTGATTAATTATTAACTTCAAAAGTCAAACCCCTAGGTCCTAGGTTCATTTTATTTTAATAAACTCCCAAATTTTAATAATTTAGAAATTTATTAACTTATCTTTTCAATTGAGAAGGTGAGGTTGGTTTCTACCAATTAACCCCTTGTGTTTCAAACATCCAAATTAACATAAGAAGTTACCCATTTCCCTCCTTGAATTAAGCCTAAATATTAATTAAGGCTAAATTTCAAAAATTAGATATTTGCCCCTAATGCTCTAACACTATATAATTTGTCAAATTCAATTCAAATGACTTCAAAATTTTTATCCTACCTCATTCATGGGTCAATTAAGACATCAAAGGAGAAAATGTGATTTTTGAAAATTTAAATAAATTTATATAATTATTTTCATGCAAAAATTTTATTTTTCAAAGAAAATTCGTAACTTGACCAAGATAAATTCTAATCTCTTGAAATTTTTAATCGGATAGCCCTAGACCATACCATAGAAACCTTTAGACCAAATTTCATGATTTTTTGAATTTTATTTAAATTTTAAGAATTATTTTAATTTGTGGGGTATTTATTAAATATAAATTATTTTAAATGGGGAAAATTAAGTTTTGTATTTTTGAACAGTCCTTATTTTTTTTAGTGCCACTGGTCACAAGGATGATTAGAAGAAGATTTTATATTTTTTCTGAATTTTATTTTATTTATTCGAATTATTTGTAGTGAAAACTTATTTTTAGCCTTTAAAAATTATTTTTAAACTTTAAAATTCAATATCTCTATTTAGATAATCAGGAAAAATATTCTACTTTTTCCTAAGTGCTTAGTAAAAATTTTAGAATATTTCCATGAGTTTTATTATTTTGTTATTTTTATGGATTTTCAATCATTTAAATATTTAAAATAGGTTAAAAATCAAAATTTTATTTTAAATATTATTTTATTTTTAGAAAATAGCTCTGATCACATAGAACTCAAAAACATAAAACTCAAAAAAAAAAAAGTTTTACAATTTTTCAAGTTATATTTTAATTATTAAAAATCATTTTAGTGCCAAAAAAAGTTAATTAACTTGAAAAATTAATTTAAGTTATCAAATGAACTTAAAAAGCTTTGAAATTTTTATGGGAGTTCTTTGGATCGTAAAAAACAGTAGAAATTAAAAATCAAGTCCTTTTGTTGTTTATATTTTTCAAAATTAATTATTTTAGTGATTTAGGGTTTTTGTAGATTAGGTGTATTTTGAATGACTTAACTCATAAGAATATTTCCTAAGGGTTCTCTGGTTATAAGAAAAAATTAAAAATTTTCTTGGATTTTTCTAAGCAACATGCTAATTTCCATGATTAATTTAAGCCAATAATTCATATAAACTTAAAAAATAAGATTCTCTGTCTAGGGACCTCCTCTGACTTTGGAAAAATAAGAGAATATTTCCTAAGACAGAGGCAACAACATGCTAAAATTTCAATTCATGGTGATATTACTACAAAAATTTCAAGCCATGGTGATATTACTACATGCATGAAGAATCAAAACATCCAAACCAGTATTTAATTAATTAAAAATAAAGGATGCATTACATGGACTTAAAATTATTTCCACATTGTTTTCCTCTGTTCAATGAGGTATTTTTATTTTATTTTTGTTATTTTTCTACTCCAAGATATGAATTTTTTAAGTTAGGGGTTATTTTCTGAATTAATTAAATCCTTATTTATCTATTTAAACACGCGGCGCCACCTCAAACTGTGACGGCTCCAAGCTCCACTCGGTGCGCTCCCATTCGACACCGCCATCCACCTAAGCGCTGCCTCGGCCCACGGATTATGATCTGAAGCGCTGTCCAGCCTGATCTCCACCGTCCATCCGATACACGCGTCATCGAACGGCGTTCCGTCATCGTCCCCGATAGCCTAGCCCGAGAACCGTCCATCTTCTACCATCTTCTAGCCTTAAGTGCCTTAAGTTCTCTCTCATTTCTTATCCAAATTAGATGAATTTTTTTTTAAATAGTCATCTAGACTAGAGGAACATATTTATACGGTTATGATGCCATGAAATCAACTCAAAACAAATGTGGAGTTCAAATAGGCTCGGGAATAAGAGAAGTTTTATATCTTGGCTCTGAGAAGTGAAGCATCAATCAGAGATTCTTGGCACTTTTTTTGGGGTCCAAAGAGGCTAGGGATTGAGCCTCTAGTCTTGGCGTAAGGCTTAGTTGTGATTTTGATCAATTGATAGGTCAATTTGAGGGATTTTTGAGATTTTGTCAAATTGGGCATGTTAGGCAAGACATGGGTCTAGGTTGGGCAAGCCTTGGGCCAAGTCCAAATTGAATGTTTCAAATGATCAAGGGAGATGTTTTAAAGTTTTTTCATGAAGGGATGGAGTGGAAATTTTTGGCCTAAGGCAATCAATTTGGTGAGATTTTGAGACATGGCCAATTTGGGGTAAATTTGGGGCTTTTGGACTTTGGTTGAAATCAAATGAAATTGAAGTCTCACCAAGCCAAATTGACAATCAATTTTGAAGTGTGGGGATGTTATGAAACTTTACCAACACAAATTATGGCCAATTCACTGGGCTATGGGTTGAATTTGGTGGAACCAAGTCATGGGGCCAAAATTAAGGTTTTAATGTAAATCAAAATTAGGTTCGAATGATGGACTAATTAAGCTTGGATTTGGTCTAGATTGGTCATATCAAGGGTAATTTGAGTTTAGAATTGAAACTAGGGTAAATTAAGACCAATTGGCTAGTTATTTGAGGTAATTTGGGGAAAATATGGGCCTTTAAAGGGTAATTTGGGGTTTTTGATAAAATATGGTCAAATTGGCTGATTTGGGTCAAGTGATAGTTGAGAAAAATGGTATTGGGAATGATATTGGGAATATTTGAGAGGTTTTTGGAATTTTTGGGATTTTTTGAAATTTTTGGAATTTCGAGGTAAAGAGGGGTATTTTGGTAATTTGGTCAATTTTGGTGATTTTGGGTAGTTTGGGTGTTT
>NW_018243793.1:10539-15205 GCF_001263595.1 Phalaenopsis equestris | reverse complement strand
GATAGGTATCTCTTTATCTTCCTCCATATCTAGCATAATGAAATCAATAAGAAAGATAAATTGATCTACTTTCACTAGGACATCTTTTATAACTCGTATAGGGTATGTTATGGAACGATCTGCTAACTGCAGAGTTACAGTAGTAGGGGTTCTATCACCTAATCCCAATCTTTTGAATATAATCTTTTGAATATTTATAATGAATATTTATAATGACATAAGGTTAATCCATGCACCTAAATCACATAAAACTTTCCCATAAAATATTTATCCTTTTGCATATGGAATTATAAAGCTACCAGGATTTTTAAGTTTTTCAGGAAGCTTCTTCTGAATTGTAGCACTGCACTCCTCACAAAGTGCAACAGTCTCATTATCTTCAACTTCCTTTCCTTTTTGAGAACATCCTTCATAAACTTTATATAAGGCTTCAGCAAATGGAATACTAATAATAAGCTTCTTAAATATTTCCATAAATTTTGAAAATTGCTTATCCAACTTCTGCTGACCAAGTCTTTGAGGAAATGGAGGTGGTGGTTTTTTCAAATCAATTTTCAGTAGAGAAATAGGTCTCTCAGAATCTTTTGGAGTGTCCTCTTTTGATTCTTCAATTTCTTCTCTCTCTACTTCAATTTATTTTTGAACCCTACGTTCCAACTCTCTTTTGCTTCTAAGTTTGACGGATTTTACTTGCTATTGATTCTGATCTTTTGGATTTGATTTAGTATTACTAGGAAGTATTCCTTGGGATCTATTACTTCATGAATTGTTATTTGCCCAAGTTAATTCTCAATATTTTTAATTGTAGCTCCTTAACTTTGTAATTGATTTCACATTTGTAACACCACTTCTTCTATAGACAACTTCTTCTCCTTAAAATGTGTATTACTATTGAAATTGGGAGGATAGGTAGATTTATAATTTTTATTCTCTTGGTGTTCCGGTTTCGTTGTTCCAGTTTCTCAATGAGAGTACTTGGTTGTTCCCCCATTGTTGATTATTACCACCCAAATTGTTATTCCAGTTAAAGTTTGGATTGTTCTTCCAACCTAGGTTGTAATAATTTGAATATGGGTTTTGTTGTTTATTATTAATAGCAGTCAAAGTTTCTAATGATGCTTGAGAATCTACCATTTGGCCTAATGAATTCTCTTCAATCATGAAATTTGGTTGAGAAAAATTCGTTCTAAATTGGTCTAACTTCCTTGAAATTGCAGCAGCTTGATTTGCTAACATAGTAAATGCATCAGATTCATGAATATTGACTAATTTCTTAGGATTCACCCACCATTCAAAATTATTGGTAGCCATTTTATCAATTAAAGTATAAGTGTTATGAAATGGTTTTGACATCAATGAACCACTAGCAGCGGCATCAACAAATGATCTAAGAGATCCAACTAATTAATTATAAAAAGTTTGAATTATTAAACAATCTAGTATAGCATGGTGTGGATACTTTCTTAAGAGTTCTTTAAATCTTTCCCATGCTTCATAAATAGATTCCCCTTCAAACTGATTAAAAGATATAATATCATTTTTAAGCTTCGTAGTTTTTTATGGTGGAAAATATTTAATAAGGAATTGTTGTGTTAAATCACCCCAAGTTCTGATAGATCCAGGTGCTAACAAATTCAACCACATCTTAGCTTTATCCCTCGGTGAAAAAGAAATTAACTTAAGTCTTATCGCATCATCTGATACACCATCATATTTAAATGTAGCGCACAATTCTAGAAAATTGGGGAGATGTCAATTTGGATCTTCAGTTGGTGATCCCCCAAACTGATTATTTGATACCGTTTGGATAATAGCAGGTTTAAGCTTAAATGAATTAGCCACTACAATAGGTTTTTGAATACTGCAATGAAGTTCATTTACATTAGGGTTGGCATAATCTCTTAAAGGTCTAAATTCTTGATGAATTTCATCATTTTGATCATTTTGATCTGCCATTTCCAAAAATTTTTTAGATTTTTCAAGATTTTTAATTTCTTTGATTTTTCTGATTATTCTAACAGTTCTCTCTAATTTAGAATCATATGACACTAGTTTTTTAGAACCTGAACTACACATACACTAACATATAATAAAATAAAACTAAACACACACAAAATAAGATACAAAAACTTTTAAAGTTTAAATAAGACTTTCTAAAATCAAAAATTTGCTTCAAAATCAATATATTTTTATACAATTTTCACTTCAATGATTTTATTCCACGACAACGGTGCCAAGAACTTGATCCTGAAACTGCTTATGTGCAACAATATAACAATAGTTTTGATTATACTATTCACTTATACTACCTTATTTTGGAACAAAGCCAAAAACTTGATCCTGACAAAAAATAACAATTTACCTTTTTAATTTATATATATATTGGGAAACTAGCAAGCATACGTATCGTTATAGGACTTTTTAGTTAAGACATGAATATTGAACCCACAGGGAATTTATGCAATATGTAATAAGGAAAACTTTCTATTTTAAAAAAAGGCAATAATTTAAACAATAGATGATTTTGCAGTAATGAGAGTTTAAATATTTTTTGGCATTTTCAATATTTTGGTAAAACGATAACAATTTAAAAAGATAACTAGAGTATTTTTCGAAGAAAAACACTAAATATGAAAATATCTTTTTTCTTATCAGGAACCAGTAATAAGTATAAGAGTTTTGTTGTGGAAATATGCAAATTGTGTTGTGCCAAATATGAGCAATAATATTCTTTACTCTTACTAGAGATGCTATAAAGAACATTGGTTAATTTAAAGTTTGAATAGTTCTGAAGACCGACTAGGCAGGAAAGATACTAGCTCTCACTTTAGAGTTCCCTTGATTTCCTCCACCTGGGGGCTAACATCTCGTATCAGAACCTAAAATAATAAACGAAGTTAGGGGCTTCAACCTGTCAATTTAAAGTCCTCTAACTCTACACGCTTGAATGAATATTTCCCTATTTATTTGAAATATTTGAACCTATATCATCTGAACTACATTCTCATTAATACAACCTCGTGTGATTCTTACGAATTATTGACTGAGACACTACCAGCCTGATTCTTACATGTTCTCACAACAAATTTTAACATCTGCATTGGCCAAATGAAGAAGTAAATGAAGTGCAAGGATTTAAATCTTCACAACTTCTTCCAACATTAAAGATCAATAGTCTCCAAAACTTCTATCCAACACTTAATTACTTATCATTTTAAGAAGAAAGATAAAGAAAACTACTCAGAATCCATGGAGAAAAGAAAAACACACTCTATTTTGAAAGAAGAAATCATTGTAAACCAGCAACACGTCTCAATTAAAACCAAAAGTAGTCTAAAAATAAAAGATAAAAGCTTATCTCAAGTCCTCCACCAATCTCTTAAGGTTCATTTGAATCTCTTCTCTTTTACAACACCCAATATAAAATAAAACAAAAGGAATAAATATGTGGTGCCTGAAAATCTCTCTGAACTAACTCCCCAATTCAAGAACTTTCAAAACTTTCTCTTTTCAAGCACACTTTCAAAGTCTCAATTATCATTCTTTTATAGATCTCCAAAAGGTGCATTGGTTTTTATTCAAAATATGTCTTGATTTGATGTATTTCCCCTAGAGATGCATCCTTTCACAAGTAATTTCGTGCATGGTGGTTGTAACAACCTATTAATCCAATAGGTACCTCAAAAACCTCTTCAAAATTTGTAAAAATCGAATTTACTCATCAAATAACTACCACTGGCACTTAAGCGGGGGGCCTCTGGCGCTTAGGCGTGGCCTTCTCTGTTTAACCGGTGCCTAAGAGCAGAATCGGCTGCCTAAGCGCAGAATCGGCGCTTAGACTCTAAAACGCTTTTGCACATTTTTTACTTATTTGCTCCAAATTTGATTTTTTTCACTTCTTTAAGCATTTTTTACATGTATGTGTTTACTTGTAACTGTAAGAAAAACACAAAAATATATTCCATTAAAGAGAAATATCTCAAAAATAGGTATAAAAATGGGTCTAAAAACACTATATTTTTTAGGTGTATCAGCGGTCATGGTGGCGACATCTCTTCCATCCTTTAATCCAGTTGGTTAACTTGCTCATCCTTTAGGAAGACAACCCTATGCAGCTCATCTACGGCGTTCTCTTTGGCAAGAGGTTAAGCGTCGCAGTTAAGCGTCGCGCGCAGATGCAGCGCGCTGGTCTCGATGACATGAATATCCATGAAATCTTCCTTGAGTTAATCATTGAAGTCATATTCTTTATCATCATAAACAGAAACTCCATTTTCCTGAGCCAACTCAAAAATCTCGACCCTGAGTTTTTCGACCTTTTCTTTGATTATTAATTCTTCGATTGTCTTAAGATCTGGAGGACCTTGCTGGACCTCTCCCACTTGCTCTTCCATCTTGCTAGCAATTGCTGTGACAATATCAGATACTTCAAACTCTCACTTCATTTTATGATCTTGCCTTACGAGTTTACTAGACTGTATCGGTGCAGCGACCTTGGGTATTTGATCCATGAGTACTGCTAATATGCACAGTACAAAGATAATTCAGATTATATTTTTCTCTTATATTTTCTTATTTTACAACAAAACAAAAACCTTAATCCTCAAGAAAAGTAACAATTTAACTTTTAATATATATATACATATATATGTATATATATATATAT
>NW_018243793.1:3381-10400 GCF_001263595.1 Phalaenopsis equestris | reverse complement strand
CCAACTAACATATATATTGGGATACTATGCAAGTATACATATGTTTATCAAGTAATATAAGACTTTTTGATTAAGACCTGAATATCAAACCCACAAGGAAGATCTGCAATATGCACTTTTTCAAAAACTTCCTATTTTTAAAAAGATAAATATTTAAACTAAAGATTTTTTTGTGGTAAAGAAAATCTAAATATTTTTGGTATTTTTGATATTTTGATAAAAACAGTAACAATTTAAAAAGATAACTAGAGTATTTGTAGAAGAAAAGCGCTAAATATAAAAATATCTTTCTTTCTATCATGAATCAGTAATAAGTTTAGGAATTCTGTTGTAGAAGTATGCAAATTGTGTTGTGCCAAATAGGAGCAATAATATTCTTTTCCCTTACTAGAGATGTTATAAGGAACATTGGCTAATTTAAAGTTTGAATAGTTCTGAAGACCGTCTAGGCAGGGAAGATACTAGCTCTCACTCTAGAGTTCCCTCGATTTCCTCCACCTTGAGGAAAACATCTCGTTTTAAAACCTACAACAATAAACCATGTTGGGGGCTTTAACCTATCACTTTAAATTCCTCTAAATCTATACCCTTCAATGAATTTTTCCCTATTTATTTGCACCTATTTCATATGAACTACATTTTCATTCATACAACCTCATGTGATTCTTTCCAATTATTGACTGGGACACTACCAGCCTGGTTCTTACATGTTCTCACAACAAATTTTGACATCTGGATTGGCCGAATCAAGAACTAAATGAAGTGCAAGGATTTAAATCATCACAACTTCTTCCGACGTTAAAAATTAATAGTCTCCACAACTTCCATCCAATACTTAATTACTTATCATTTTAAGAAGAAAGATAAAGAAAACTACTTACAATCCCTAGAAAAAAGAAAACCACACTTTTGTTTAAGAGAAGAAATCATTGTCAAACCAATAACAAGTCTAAATTAAAACTAAAAGTAGTCTAAAAACAAAATCTAAAAACAAAAGATTAAAATATAAAAACTTATCTTAAGTCCTCCACCAATCTCATGAAGTTCATTTGAGTCTCTTCTCTTTTACAACACTTAATAAAAAATAAAACAAAAAGGATAAATTTGTGGTGCCTAAAAATCCCTCTAAACTAACTCCCTAATTAAGGAACTTTAAAAACTTTCTCTTTTCAAGCACACTTTCAAAGTCTCAATCTTCCTTCTTTTATAGATCTCCAAAAGGTGTGTTGGTATTTCTTTAAAATATGTCTTGATTCGATGTATTTCCCCAAGAGATGCATCCTTTCACAAGTAATTTTGTCCATGGTGGTTGTAACCACCTATTAAGCTAGGTGCCTCGAAAACCTCTTCAAAATTTGTAAAAATGGAATTTATTCATCAAATAACTGCCACTGACGCTTAACTGCTTGGCCTCTGGCGCTTAGGCTTGGCCTTCCCCATTTAACTTGGGCTTAAGCGCCGGATCTTGCGCTTAGACCCCAGAACAGTTTTGCACATTTTTCACCTATTTGCTACAAATTTGATTTTTCTTCACTCCTTTAAGCATTTTTCACCGTTTTACCTGTACCTACAAGAAAAACACAAAAATACCTTCCATTAAAGTGCAATATCTCAAAAATAGGTTTACAAATGTGTCTAAAAATACTATATATTTTAGTTGTATCAGCGGTCATGTCGGCAACCATCTCTTCCATCCTTTTATCCAGTTGGCTGACTTGCTCATCCCCTAGGAAGACAACCCTACGCAGCTCATCTACGACATTCTCTTTGGTGAGAGGTTGAGTGTCGAGTGCAGATGCAGCGTCCTTGGTCTCGATAACATGGATATCCATGAAATCTTCCTCTAGGTAATCATTGAAGTAATAATATTTATCATCATCAATAGAAACTCCATGTTCCTAAGCCAACTCAAAAATTTTGACCCTGAACTTTTCGACCATTTCTTCGATTATTGATTCTTAGATTGTCTGAAGATCTAAAGGACCTAGCTGGATCGCCCCCACTTGTTCTTCCATCTCGCTAGTAATTGCTGCGATGATATCATATATTTCGGACCCTGACTTTATTCTATGATCTTGCCTAAAGTCCTCTAACTCTACACCCTTGAATGAATATTTCCCAATTTATTTGCACCTATTTCATATGAACTACATGCTCATTTATACAATCTCAATACAATCTCATGTGATTCTTTCCAATTATTGACTGAGACACTACCAGCCCGGTTCTTACATGTTCTCATAACAAATTTTAACATCTAGACTGGCCAAAAAAGGAAGTAAATGAAGTGCATGGATTTAAATCATCACAACTTGTTCCAACATTAAAGATCAATATTCTCAACAACTTTCATCCAAAATTTATGTACTTATCAAAAGATAAAGAAAACTACAGAAAACTACACAGAATCTATGGGGAAAACAAAACCACACTTTAGTTTAAAAGTAGAAATCATTGTCAAACCAACAAATTTAGTCTAAAACAAAAGTTAAAAACTTATCTCATGTCTTTCACCAAACTCTTGAAGTTCCCGTAAATCTCTTCTCTTTTACAATCACTCAAAAAAAAATAACAAAAAGGATAAAGTAAATAAAAGTATTGCCTGAGAATCTCTCCAACTAACTCTCCAATTTAAAAACTTTCAAAACATTCCAATACTTTCAGGACTCTTTTCAAAGTCCTCTCTTCATTCTTTTATAACTTTCCAAGTGGTGCCTTGGTTTCTCTTCAAAAATATGTCTTCATTTGATGTATTTCCTCAAGAGATTCCTCTTTTCAAAATAATTTTCGTCTATGGTGGTTCGGCTATGGTGGTTGTCCCCACCTATTAAGCCAATGGGTGCCTTAAAAACCTCTTCAAAGTTTTTAAAAACAGAGTTTACTCATCCAATAATTGCCACGATCGCTTAAGCATGGGGCCTCTGGCTCTTAGGCGTGGCCTTCTCTGTTTAACCGAAGCGTCGGAACTGGCGCTTGGGCACCAATACCTTTTTGCACATTTTTCTTCTTTTTGCTCCAAATTTGATCCTTTTTCACTTCATTTAGCATTTTTTACTTTTACTTGTACCTAAAAAAAAAACACAAAAATACCTTCCAATAAAGCTTAATAACTCAAACATAGGTATTAAAGTGTGTCTAAAAACACTAAATATTTTATATGTATCAAAATCCCCCAAACTAAAAATGTTACTTATCCTCAAGTAACACTTTAATCTTTAAAAATTAAATAGATATGATATGTATAAGAGTCTCTTTAGGAGTTACTATTCAGTAAATGAGACCAACTTCAAGTTTAGAAATTTTTAATGTTAAGAAAGATGAAAATATGAGTTTCTTTCTAATTCATAAATATATTGTAGATTTTCCAAATTTAGAATTTAGTTCTTTTATTATCTCCACTTAAAAATTTTTATTAAAAATAATTTTACTTATCATGTTATATATATAAGCTAAATTGTTTCTCAAGTCTTATACTTTAGAAAGATCAATTTTAGAGCAAGTTTTTGATTAGGCACTAAGCTTCTCCTCTCTTACATTTCTTTTTCTTTTCCTTTTCTTTTTATTTTTTGTTTTCTATTTTTTTCTTTTTCTTTTTATTTTTTTTTCTTTTACTTGTTCAGGTAAAGATTACTATATCTGGATAGGCCTTTAATAATTTTGAATTCCACTTCTCCTTCCCTTAAGCAAAGTCTTGATATAAGTCTTTCACTGATAAATATAATAATAGATTTGAAAATTATTTGAATAAAAGAAATTTAATTATTAAAACAATAAAAGTCTAAATTATCTAAATTTTTCAAAAATACAATTTTTCTTACTAAAGATAGTTACACCATATTAAACATTTTCTACATTAAAAATTTTTAACTTAAAGTTTTTTCTTTCTTACTAAAAATTTCAACTAAATTTTGTTACTCATTTTTAAAATCAAATCTGCATAAAAACATAACGTATCCAATGGTAAACGGTATAACAAGTTGATTACCTCTGACAAAAAAGGTACCAACTTTCCTCGAACCATGACTCAATCTTCTTCAGCCTCAGGGTGATTTGCATAGAATTTCTTCACAACAGTTATAACTGCCACAATAGAGAAACAACATAATCGTTCCCACTATCGGCGAATGATTAAATATTTTGCATCTCCACTCGGATTTCTACCGCTCCTGAATCAGTTTGCACCGCTCCTGAATCAGTTTGCCTGAATCAGTTTGCGTGGTTGCAATGCATCACTATTCCGATCCTGAGCTTTTGAACTAACAAATTTACTCAAATCAAAAGAGGCTTTGCCTTTGCTCCTCTTCACTCTTGGTGCCATTGTAAAAATTTGATAAATTCCAATAATAACTTCAAGAATCAAGTTTAAACTACTAAACTAAACTTCCAAAAGTTCAAACTAAAATTCACATCCAATTTCTATAGGTTTTCCCTCAATTTTCACAATGAATAGTCAATTTCTGAATTTCTCCAAATGTGCTCAAAATACAAGGTGAAAATTCAAAATTTTACATAGAAGTAAATCTTTTACCTCAAGAAACTTGGATCTAGAAAATTTCACTTCATACCACCAAGAAATCTTCACTTTAGATATACCCTAGCCCTCAAAAATCATGAACTTAAGAGGAAGAAGGTGACAGTGGCGTTAAAAATGGTGATTTTCGGGCTGAAATTAACCTTTCGCGAACCAGTTTTTGTGAACCAAAAACCTGATCCCCTTTCTATAAAAATTCTCGATAATAACTTTTTCAATTCGAAGCTAAAACAACACAAAATGTCACACAAACAAACTTATATTAATTTACAAACAAGTACAAATACATTTAAACACTCAGTTCTCATTCCAAATAGTCTTGGATGAGAAAATTCCCTAAATACAAACACATAACAATCATTCACAATTAAACTCATAAAAAGTCATAAACACTAAAAGCAAGTCTAAAACACTAAAACACTTAATGACAACGACATCTAACACACAAAAACATAACTTAATTTCATTCTTCATTCGAAGGAATAAATTTCTTCCATTAGTCTCTCCAGGAATATAGAGTTGATAAAACAAACGGTGGTGACGAGCTCTGATACTATCTTCTTCAATTCACTTTTGTTTTATGAACATCGTCTTATCCACTTCCTCTATATAACTAGTATGGCTGAATGTCATCTTCAATTGCCTTCCAAAATGTTCTAAATGTGCATGCAACTCAAGTACCTTGGTTACCAATAAAGCCATAGTATTCTCAAATTTGTTGTTCTTTTCAAATATCCCCTCAATACTAATGACTAAGAAACCGTTATACATTTGTTTTGCACTTTGATTAATAGACCACATCTTCATGGCTTTTTCTTCTTCAAATCCAACTCCCATGAAGAAATTTTCTCTAAATCTCCTTCTCTCTTGGACTTTTTGGGCTAAAAATGAGCCAGGGTGAAATTCCTTCACAAAACCCTTCTATTTATGGGCCTAAATCCTTCCAATAACTCCTCAAAATATTTAGAAACTCCCTTGGCACGTTTTTGTAAACTAATTGGACGTTAAACCTTCTAAAATATTAATTTTGCACATGTGTTTAAATTGCTGCGCTTAAGCGTCAGATTTGGCGCTTAAGCCCTAGTGCACATTTTTGAATTAGTCAACTTAACGTCTGTATTCTCATTATAACATGTTTAAGTCACTAAATAAAGTCTTAAACTGAGTACCAACACCTAATAGACTCAAAAATACTACCCCAAATTTCTTAATCACACACAAAACAACAATCTAAGCAAAAACACACTGATAACTATGGGTTGCCTCCCACAAAGCGCTTGATTTTATGTTGTCAGCCCGACGTAACCAGTGCTTTATCTGGTTGACCCAACATTATTCTATCATTAAACTTATGTTGATTCCTTATAAAATAAGGTTTCAGTCTATGTCCATTAACTTAAAAGATTTTCTCAAACTTAGGATCTTTAATATCCATAACTCCATAAGGATAAACTTTTATCACAACAAATGGGCACATCCACCTAGACTTAAGTTAACCTGGAAATAATCTTAACCTTGCATTATATAGCAAAACTTGTGGCCATGGCTGAAAATTTTTGGTAAAAATCTTTCGATCATGCCACACCTTCATCATTTCTTTATAAATTTTGGAACTTTTGTAAGATTCGTTCCTTATCTCATCAAGCTCATTTAGATATAATAATCTTTTCTCACCAGCAACTTTCAAATTGTAATTGAACTCTTTAATCGCCCAATATGCTTTATGCTTAAGTTGAACTGGTAAGATATAAGCTTTCCCAAATATTAGCCTATATGAGGACATTCCTATAGGAGTTCTGTATGCAATCATATAAGCCCACAAAGCATAGTCAAGTTTAGCTGACGAATCCATTTTGGTTGGTTTCATAGACTTTTCACTAATTCTTTTAATTTCCCAATTAGATAATTCAGCCAAACCACTTGTCTGAGTATGATAAGCAGTAGCAATTCTATAATTTATATGATATTTCTTTAATAACTTCTCCATAATGGAATTTTCTGAAATGACTTCCCCCATCAGTAATGATAACTCTAGACATTCCAAATCTACAAAATATGTTCGTTTTCAAAAACTTTACAACACTTTGAGCATGACATCGAGGTAAAGTAACAGCTTCTATCCATTTGGATACATAGTCTACTATTAACAGAATATATAAATTTTCAAAAGATGGTACAAATGGTCCCATGAAATCTAATTCCCAAACATTAAATATTTCAACTTCTAGCATATAATTGAGGGGCATCTCATTTCTTCTAGAAATATTGCCTACTTTTTGACATCTATCACAAGCTTTGATATAAGCATTAACATCTCTAAAAATTGTAGGCCAATAGAATCTAGATTGTAAAATTTTGTATGTTGTTTAATCAACACCAAAATAACCCCCAAAATCAGAATTATGACATTTTTGGAAAATCTCATAAGTTTCTTCTAGCGGTACACATCTTCAAAAAATTAGATCCTTTCCTTGTTTATATAAAAATG
>NW_018243793.1:0-3106 GCF_001263595.1 Phalaenopsis equestris | reverse complement strand
CAAAAGAAGAATCCATCTTATAAGTCTAGGTTTATCATCCTTATTTTTCATTAAATACTTAATAGCAAAATGATCTCTATGCACTACACAATGAGTTCCAATCAAATATGGTCTAAATTTATCAAAAGCATATATTATTGCTAATAACTATTTTTTAGTTGTTGTATAATTAATTTGAATTTCATTAAGAGTTTTACTAGCAAAGTAAATAACTTTGAAAATTTTATCATATTTTTGTCCTAAAACAGCTCCAATAGCATAATCACTAGCATCACACATCAATTCAAAAGGTTTTTCTCAATCTGGTGAAACTATAATTAGTGCAGTGATTAATTTTTCTTTTAATAACTTAAATCTTTTATACATTGTTCATGAAAATTGAAAATTACATCTTTCTCAAGTAAAGGACATAAAAGCTTAACAATCATTGGAAAGTCTTTAATATATCACATGTAGAATCTAACATGTCCTAAAAAATCTCCTAATTTCCCTTAGATTTGTTGGATAAGGTAAATTAGTGATCACTTGAATTTTAGCAGGATCTACTTCCATACCATTTTCTGATATCTGATGACCTAATATAATTCCTCCTGCTACCATAAATTGACATTTTTCCTAATTAAGGACTAAATTTTTTTCTTCACAGCGCTTATGAAATTTTGATAAATTTTCTAAACATGAGTCAAATGAAGTTCCAAACACTGAAAATTCATCCACAAATACTTCAATCCCTTCTTCAATTAAATCACAAAAAATTGTCATCATACATCTTTGAAATATGGCAAAGGCATTACATAAACCAAAGGACATTCTTCTAAAAGCAAAACTACCATAAGGACTGGTAAATGTTGTTTTCTCTTGATCCTCCGGAGATATTTGAATTTTATGATAACCAGTATATCCATCCAGAAAACAAAAGTATTTATGCCCAGCTAGTCTATCCAGCATTTTATCTAGAAAGGGTAGTGGAAAATGATCTTTCCCAGTGGTAAGGTTTAATTTTATATAATCAATGCACATTCACCACCCTGTAACTTGTCTAGTAGGTATTGATTTGTTATGTTAATTCACAGTTACAGTTACTCCTCCTTTCTTAGGAACGCAATGAATGGGACTAACCTATGCATTATCTGAAATAGAGTAGTAATTCCGACATCTAACCACTTTAAAATTTCTTTCTTTACAACTTCTTTCATAACAGGATTCAGTCACCTTTGTGGATCAGCCTTGGGTTTGAAGTTCTCTTCTATATGAATTCTATGCATACAAATTGAAGGACTGATTCCCTTAATATCAAAAATTGTCAATCCAAAGGCTTTCTTAAAATTTTTTAGAATTTTCATCAATCTTTCTTCTTCTTCCAGTGTTAATTTTGATGAAATTATAACAGGTAAAGTAGATGAATCTCCTAAAAAGGCATATTTTAAATGATCAGAATGTAATTTCAACTCAAGTTCTGGTCGTTTTTTAATTGACGGACAAAATAATTTATCTTTGTCTATCGTGTCCAGAATTTCAAAACTTTCTAAGAAATAGTTTGAATCTTCCTTAAAAAGGTCTTCACATTGATCTAATTTTTCTTCTTGCTTGTGTTCCAAATCTTTTTCTTCAGATTTTTCTTCATAAGTTGTTTTGAAATGACATTCACTCGGATATCTTATAACATCCATCATATAACATTCATCATCTTTACCTTTTGCAGGAAACTTCATTGATTTTGAAATGTTGAATGTAATGTTTGATCATTGATGCGCATTGTTAATTCCCTTTTCTGCACATCTATCATTGCTCTTCCTGTTGCTATGAAAGTTATCCCCAAAATGATAGGTATCTCTTTATCTTCCTCCATATCTAGCACAACAAAATCAACAGGAAAGATAAATTGATCCACTTTCATAAGGACATCTTCTATAACTCCATTAGGGTATGTTATCGAATGATTTGCTAATTGCAGAGTTACAATAGTAGAGGTTATTTCTCCAAATCTCAATCTTTTAAATATTGACAATGGCATAAGGTTAATTCTTGCACCTAAATCACATAAGGCTTTCCCATAAAATCTGTCTCCTATTACACATGGAATTGAAAAGCTACCACGATCTTTAAGCTTTTTAGGAAGCCTCTTCTGAATTATTGCACTGCACTCCTCACTAAGTGCAAAAGTCTCATTATCTTCAAACTTCCTTTTCCTATTGAGAATATCCTTAATAAACTTTACATAGCTTGTCATTTTTTCTAAGGCTTCAGTAAATGGAATATTGATTGTAAGCTTCTTAAATATTTCTAGAAATTTTGAAAATTGCTTATCCAATTTCTACTGAGAAAGTCTCCGAGGAAATGGAGGTGGTGCTTTTTTCAAATCAATTTTTAATGGAGAAATAGGCCTCTCAGAATTTTTTGTAGTGTCCTCTTTTGATTATTCAATTTCTTCTCTCTCTACTTCAAATTCTTTTTGAACCCTACCTTTCGACTCTCTTCCACTTCTAAGTTGAACGTCTTCTTTATTCTTGTCTTTCTTGTCTTTTCAATTTGATTTAGTATTACTAGGAAGTGTTCCTTGGGATATATTACTTAATAAAATTTTGATTTTCCCAAGTTGATTTCCAAAATTTCTAATTGTAGCTCCTTGGCTTTGTAATTGATTTTCCGTTTGTAACACCACTTTTTCTATAGATAACTTCTTCTCCTTAAATTGTGTATTACTGTTGAATCCTGGAGGATAAGTTTATCTATAATTATTACTCCCTTGGTTGTTTTCGTTTACCAATGGGTTTCCTTGATTTTTCCCCATTGTTGATTAACCCCATTGTTGATTAATACCACTCAAATTGTTATTCCAGTTAAAGTTTGGATGGTTCATCCAACCTGGAGTATAATAATTTGAATATGGGTTATTCTACTTTTTATTTATGGCATTCAAAGTTTCTAATGATGCTTGAGAATCTAACTTTTGGCCTAATTAATTTTCTTCAATCATGGAAATTAGTTGAGAAAAATTCATTCCAAATTGGTCTAACTTCCTTAAAATTGCAGCAACTTGATTTGCTAACGTAGTAAACGCACGAGATTCATGAATATTGCCTACTTTCTTACAATTCAACCTCTC
>NW_018243792.1:0-911 GCF_001263595.1 Phalaenopsis equestris | reverse complement strand
TTTTTTTTTTTTTTTTTTTTTTTTTTGTGGTAGACCTATTGAATGTTTTGTATACCAAAGAATATTTTGGTTAGAATTTAAAAAATGTATGCAAGTGGGTGCGAGTTTTGTATGGAGCAATGTTTCAAGTGCTATACATGTAATGGTCCATACTTTTATGTTGATATGACAAGTTGCCTATCTATGTAATATGTAAATACATGATCACTTTGCTTTTTGAAGAAAGCCCTAAGAACTGTATGGTAGTGGTATTTATTATGTTGATGATTCCTAAGCTTTATGTTGATAAGACAACTTTTAAAAAGCAAATGGTTGTGATATTTTTTAATGTAGTGTTAAAACATAGATTCTTTACGCTGAAGTGTTATACATGTAAATATGAAAGTTTAAATGTTAGATATGTACATACATAAAAATTGTATGGTACGTATGTAAATGCCCCTTATGGTAGATGTGTATTTAATTTATTTCCTAATGAATTTATTATTGATCTCACAAATGATGTACTCCAAGTGATGGATTAGCATAGATTAGAGCTAACGATAGAACATGAGATCAATAGTTTGGTATTGCCTGTTCTATTAGTTTTATAAATCTGTTATCCAGTTTAATTGAAATGATTGAATGCACCCTGGCACTTCTCTGTTATGTATCAATTTAAACTAGTTGGTGAATATTTCTCGTTTCTTGCTCTTGTATATGTATAGTTATGATTTCTCATCTTTTGTTAGAGGTTCAGATGTTTTCTTTATATTATAAGATAGAAATTATAAATTTATTTGCACTAAATCTATTTAGAGGAATGAATTTCCCTATTTTAATTATTTCTTTTTTTTTGTATCTTACTGTCATAGAATATTTGTGCAATTTATGCATATAATTTGTTAATTTTAATATGGTTGATTATACAA
>NW_018243791.1:0-2523 GCF_001263595.1 Phalaenopsis equestris | reverse complement strand
TTCTATGTCTCTCACTGCTCAGTTTCTATTCCCTTTGTCACCCACTCTTTCTCTTCCCAATCTCTTTAACTCTACCTATCTCCCTCTCGCCATATCTCCTAATCTCTCTTCTATCTCACTCTCCCTATCTCTCTCTACCTCACTCTATTTCGCTTTCCCTCCCTCCCTCTCTATGTGTCACTTCCTCTCTCTTCTATTTCTAGAAATGCTTTCTGCATCCCACTCTCTTCAGCCACTGTCTACCTCCCTCTCTATTTCTCTCTTTCTCACCACTCATCAACCTTTCTCTTGCTCTTTCCTTCTCTCTTTTTTCACTCACACATACTCTCTCTCCCTTCCACTCTCATTCTTGCTCTCCCCCTCCTCCCTATCTTTATTTCTTCTTCTCTCTCCCACTCTCACTCATTAACCCCTCTATCAATCTCCTCTATTCTCTCTTTCTCTATCTTTTATGTCCCTCTCTTTCAAGCTCTGACCCTCTCTCTCTTTTCCTCTCTTTCACAAGAAGGTAGGGAGAGAGGGATAAGAGAAAAAAAGACAAAGGGAAAAGCAGAGAAGAGAGCATGCATGGGAGGTAGAAGGGTAGACAAATAAGTTAGAAGAGTGAGAGAATGAATGAGTGAGGGAGAGAGAAGTTGATATGAGAGAGATCATGTCTCATCTATCTCTCTCTTATTATTTTTATCTCTTTCACTCTTACACTCTTTGTTCTTTTTTTTGGGTGGGAGAGGAGATGGAGCGACAAACATGATAGAGAAGAGAGAGATAGGTTGATCCTCTCTATCAAACTCTCTTACTACTCTCTCTCTCTCTCTTTATTCTTTCATGTTTTTCTTTCTCTACAACACTCTCTTTCACTCTATTTTACTCTCTCTTTCTCCCCTCTCACTTTCATTCTTTTCTTCTATTTCTTCTAGGGGAACCCCGCCATGTGAAGGGAGGAGATTAATGGTTTATACTATTATATTTTCCGCATGGTGCTTGCTAAGCCCTCCTCCCGGGGAATGGTTCATCATTCTTGCATGTGATAGGTTGTGCTAAAATTCTCTATTATGTAGGTAGAGTCTTTGTATTAAGCCTTCATTATGTATATTAGAGTTCTAAGATAGACTCTGTAGCTGAAATAAAATACGAACATGGGTTCTGAGATGCTTGAGGTGTGGAATCACATGATGGGGACAAAACTGCCTCTATCCTGTATTGTTATTTTGCATTTTGATATAGATGTATAAATCTTAATACAAGTCTGCATATGCTCAGTTAGACAACATTTTTTTTATTTTTTTTGGATATGTTGCTGACTCAGTGGCATCCAACCTTTCATTTATTATTTTTATAGTTTCTTTTCCATTTCTAGTGTGTGCCTATAATTTTATCTATCTTGATTGTGGTTTGTTTCAGATATTTGACATGTGTACCTGTACTCTCTCACCCTCACTCTCTTAGTCTCCTTATCTCCCTATCTCTCTTGTTCTCTCTCTAGAACTCTGTCACTCATCCACCCTCTCTCAGAGTTGGTAAGCAAAGGAAGGAGGCATAAATCTCTCTCTATCTCTATCTCACTCCCTTTCACTTTATCTCTCTCCCAAATTCTATCCCTTCCTATCTCTCACCTGGGCGTCACTCGCTCTCTCATTCCCACTTTAACATTCCCAATGCACTCCCTATTATTACTCATATCTCTTGCTCTCTTCTAGTCACTCATTCACTCACAACCTCTTTCTCACATTCTCATTATTCTCCTTCTACCTCTCTTACCTCTCTCTGTCCCTCTTATCTCACTCTTCTCCCACCCTATCTCTTTGTCACTAACTTTATCTCTTCCTCTCTCACTCATTTTCTATCCCTACTTACTCTAATGATCACAACTTCTCTCTCTCCGTCTCCCACACACTCACGCGGTCTCTTTAACCCCCTAAGTCTCTCTTCCCTAAGTCTCTCTTACTTTTCTCCAGCTCAGTTTTCCTTATTCCCCACCTCCCTTTCTTCCTCTATTTTTTATATTCTCTCTCTCTCACTCTCGCATCTTTTTCCACCTCTCTTATGCTCTCTCTCCTATGAAAATCTCATTCTTTTCCTGTGATCTCTGTCATTGTATTTGGCTTTCTCACTCTATCTCACATTCTCTCTCTTTTTTCTTCCAGTATAGAGTGTGATGTAGATGAAGAAAGATAAATGGACAGAGAGATAGAAGTGAAAGATTGAGAGATAAGGAGAAATAAAGAAAGGGATAAAGAACTAGTGACAGCTCTCTCTCTCACACTCTTCTCTCTCCCTCCCTCCCTCTCCTTCATCACTCTACCTCTTCTCTCACTCTCCTTCTCTTACTCCTCTCTCCCTCAATGCCTCCCTCTCCCTCCCGTACTCCCCTCTCACTCTCCTTCTTCATCATTATCTCTCTAGCTCTCTCTCCTTTCCTTTTCTACCTCCTCCTCACATTCTCCTTCACACTCCATCCCTTATCTCTCTATGCCTCACTCTTCTGTTGCTTATAGAGAGAGAGGGAGAGTAGTAGAAAGTGAG
>NW_018243790.1:0-759 GCF_001263595.1 Phalaenopsis equestris | reverse complement strand
CTATACTTGTTACTAATTCATGAACAAGAAAAAAAATATTTTATTTCTATTACCTTCATCTTGCAAATATTTAGTTAAGTTATTTATTGCTTACTTTATTTTCAATTATCCAAAAAGTTACAAAAAAGAATTAAATTTTCATTCCTATTATAGCATCTCAAGTTTAAGTAAGAATATTTTGCTAAGTAGAATTTTGTTATCTAATTTCTCTTATTTTGTAGAGTGCATATTATCAAGTTTTCCCTGTGGGTTCGATAATTGGGGCATAATAAAAAAATTCTATATTACTTAACAACAATACGTATACTCGCGTAGTATCTCATATTAAAATATTATAAATTTATTCTTATCTGCTTCATAGTGAAGAATTTACCTAGCTTTTTCTTGGGATCAAATTTTGGCACCGTTGCAAAGTAAGAATTATTATTAAAATAATTAAGCATATAACTGCATACATCAAGACCAAAGGAAAATATGTTGAGATTTTCATACCTATTTTACATTATTTTTGATGATATTGATATTGCACTTTAAAGAAATGTATTTTTGATATTTTGTTGCAGGAATGATGAATTAGTGTCATTGGAGCAAAAAGATGCAAAAAGGAGCGAACTTGGAGCGAAAAGGACCAAAATATGAAGATTTAAGCTAGGGCGTCGACAACAAAAAATTCTCGAGACCCCAGATTTAATGATTTAGAAAGCCCGTCGACGGTAAGATCGGCGATTATGTTCAAGAATACATTGGATGAGGACGTAT
>NW_018243789.1:0-2664 GCF_001263595.1 Phalaenopsis equestris | reverse complement strand
TTTTTAAGAAAGAATATTTATTAATGAAATACAAATGTTGTGTTAGGAAATCCACAGCAGTAGAGTAATAAATTATCTTCACAATATTCTACGAAAATCTAGCACACACTTGGTTAATAGAAATAATAGATAAAGATACCATAAGTTTTTACTTGAATACCCTGGAAAGGAAAAGAAAATCACGGGGCTCAGTCCAATTAGAACGATTTACTAAAAGTTGATGAATACACGTACGTGCTCTTATCCCATAAGCGAGAAAGAGCTATGACACGCAGCAAGTGGTGCAATGCATGGGTGGCTCACACAAGTATACTTAGCATATCAGTAGTATATGAAATTGAATTCTATGTGTTAATCTCATACGGAACAAGATGAACTCTAATAGGAAAGATTCTAGCCTACAGTTGTCAGTCCAAGCCTTAAATGTTGAAGATTTAAAGTTTAATTAAAGTTACTATCCTAATTTTAAAAGTGAACTAAACCTAAGTTTTCAATAAATGAAAAGAGAGAGATGTTGATTCAAGAATTTTCCTAAAAAATCCAATTTGAAGTGGTTATGTAGGGATTCAAGTCTGCAAATGATTCTAAAGTAGCTGTCAAACGGGAGGAAAACCTTTCTTATCTCCTTCTGGTAGACTAAGAAAGATTGGCGATTTATTTACTTAGTTCCCTAAACCAAATGAAAATTCCTAAACAACATCCATCCCTAATCAGTTTGTATGAATTCAAAGAGGATATTCCTATTCCAATACCTTCGTGTGGTTATCTATTGTTCCTCAAAGATTTCTTCCAAAATTCTATGATCAAGATTAGTATTAACAAATTAACTGGCCAAGTTAAAATTCAATTAGTTCCTAAGTTAATCCAATACCATTTAAGAATTTCAGACAAGAATCACATCAAAATGACAAACAATTATCTGTACACTTCCACAACGAAGGAGAATAAAAAAATCACACGAAAAAAAATATATCATACGCAAAAGTCCCCCAAATATTCTGAAATAAATCAAACAAAAACTAAGTTTAATTATCTCATTAAGATTCTGAATATGCAGATGAACTGCAGGCTCTCTCACAATCTCTCTTGAAAACTTCCTTTAAAACTTATTATTGATCTTCTGCTGTCTTTTCTGTCTAATTTCATCCCTTTAGAATGGTAGAAAATAATAATAAAAAAAGCTCAGGCTTTTCGTAATCATCATTTTTATACTTCTTTTTATTCACGGATCGAGTTTTTAAACCGCTCAAACTGCCAATTTACGGGTTATGGCGCCTAGATGCCCAATGGTTGACGCCTAGGCTCCACTCACTTAATCTGGAGAACATAAAATCTGGCAGAGCGCTGCATAAGCAGCGCCTACTTTCCGTGCTCTTATGAAATTACACCAATTTGGGTCGGGACTGGACTGGCGCCTAGGCGGCACAGACCCGGCTCCTAGGCACCAGACCACACTTATGTTCGATTTGATCATTTTGAGTCCCATTTGATTCTTTTTTGCTGCAAACTGTAAAATAACACAAAAAATTTTCTCAAACCCTAACATAATCATATAAAATGCAAAACATTAAAAGACATTTTATACACAATATAAAAACACATCATGTTATACCTTCTTTGGTCTATAGTGCAGCCGTGCAGGGGTGGTGTAGGCCGGCATGGGGTTGCCACCCTCTCTTGTATGTGATGCGGGGATGTCGCAGACTAGCGCAGACATGAGTCATTTTGTTTTAAAGTTGTATTAATCAATCGGATTTGAGCTACTCGTATGCAATTTCTATGTAAATATAGTATTTAATGGTTGCTTGATGAAGGTGGGGATCATGGTTTTTTCACTTGCAAGGATTTCCATGTAAGAAGTTGTTATTTCTTTTGCTTTCTTTGATTTCTACTTGAACTTCCCGTGTGTGTAGAATTGTAAAGAAATTAAAACAAAACAAATCAACTCTTAATCTATCAATTAGATATCTCGCTTAACGAACTCCAACGGGATGTAAATGATGCAATCCACATGAATCATATGGTGCTGGCTTTACTAAGTTTTCGTCATAAATTCTTATCATTTTTAATGGATCAATCTTACTCTATACCCAAATAAGGCGATGAACTCAACTAAGCTTAAACATGGGTATTTTCGGACTATGCTCATCTGGCGGAGCGGTTGAATTGAGCCTACCAGCCAAGGTGGTTGAATTGAGTCATCTGCCGAAGTAGTCGGACTTCGGACCGAGCCTACCTGCCGAAGTGGGCGAACTAAGCCACTTTTCGCAATGGTAGAATTGAGCCCACCGTCGGAGTAGTCGAATTGAGCTCATCAGCTAAAGTGGTCAAACTAGCATGAAGCAAACCGACTGCCTTAGAAGAACACCATTACATTAGGGTACATGCCATCTCTACTATAGAGTTGCCTAACACCCACGTTGCCATCTTCCTGAAGCATCATGGATAGACGCCGTACGGTACGAAATGTAATTTTATAGTTATTTAGTTTTCCTTAGAAGCAAAATCTTTCCTCTAGCTCTAGTAACACATTCATCTTCTTTTTCCATATCTTCCTCTTCAGATAGTACTTTTCTCATGTTGTATGAACTCACGGACAGTGGGAGACCCTATGTCCTAAAAAGAGTTAGATTTGGGTTGGGGTAAACTAGTCGAGTCGAGCTC
>NW_018243788.1:0-2680 GCF_001263595.1 Phalaenopsis equestris | reverse complement strand
TTTTTAAGAAAGAATATTTATTAATGAAATACAAAAGTTGTGTTCGGAAATCCACAGCGATAGAATAATAAATTATCGTCACAGTGTTCTACGAAAATCTAGCGCACACTTAGTTAATATAAATAATAAATAAAGATACCATAAGTTTTTACTTGAATACCCTGGAAAGGAAAAGAAAATCACGGGGCTCAGTCCAATTAGAACGATCTACTAAAAGTTGATGAATCCACGTACGTGCTCTTATCCCATAAGCGAGAAAGAGCTATGACACGCAACAAGTGGTGCAATGCATGGGTGACTCACACAAGAATACTTAACGTATCAGTAGTATATGAAATTGAATTCTATTTATTAATCTCATACGGGACAAGATGAACTCTAATAGGAAAGATTCTAGCCTACAGTTGTCAGTCCAAGCCTTAAATGTTGAAGATTTAAAGTTTAATTAAAGTTACTATCCTAATTTTAAAAGTGAACTAAACCTAAGTTTTCAATAAATGTAAAGAGAGAGATGTTGATTCAAGAATTTTCCCAAAAAATCCAATTTTAAGTGGTTATGTAGGGATTCAAGCTTGCAAATGATTCTAAAGTAGCTGTCAAACGGGAGGAAAACCTTTCTTATCTCCTTCCGGTAGACTAAGAAAGATTGGCGAGTTATTTACTTAGATCCCTAAACCAAATGAAAATACCTAAACAACCTCCATCCCTAATCAGTTTGTACAAATTCAAAGAAGATATTCCTATTCCAATGACTTCGTGTGGTTATCTATCGTTCCTCAAAGATTTCTTCCAAAATTCTATGACCAGGATTAGTGTTAACAAATTAACTGGCCACGTTAAAATTCAATTAGTTCCTAAGTTAATCCAATACCATTTAAGAATTTCAGACAAGAATCATATCAAAATGAGAAACAATTATCTGTACACTTCCATAACGAAGGAGAATAAAAAATACACTAACCAAGCATGCCACATTTCATTAATACAAGCATTATATTAAGAAAATATATCATACTCAAGAGTCCCCCAAATGTTTCTGAAATAAATCAAACAAAAACTAAGTATAATTATCTCATTAAGATTCTGAATATGCAGATGAACTGCAGGCTCTCTCACAATCTCTCTTGAAAACTTCCTTTAAAACTTATTTCTGATCTTCTGTTGTATTTTCTGTCTAATTTCATCCCTTTAGAATGGTAGAAAATAATAATAAAAAAAGCTCAGGCTTTTCGTAATCATCATTTTTATACTTCTTTTTCACGGATCGAGTTTTTAAACCGCTCAAACTGCCAATTTACGGGTTATGGCGCCTAGATGCCCAATGGTTGACGCCTAGGCTCCACTCACTTAATCTGAAGAACATAAAGTCTAGCAGAGCGCTGCATTTTCGTGCTCTCATGAAATTACACCAATTTGGGTCGGGATTGGCACCTAGGCGGCACTGACCCGGCTCCTAGGCACCATACCACACTTATGTCCGATTTGATCATTTTGAGTCCCATTTGATTCTTTTTTGCTGCAAACTGTAAAATAACACAAAAAATTTTCTCAAACCCTAACATAATCATATAAAATGCAAAACATTAAAAGACATTTTATACACAATATAAAAACACATCATGTTATACCTTCTTTGGTCTATAGTGCAGCCGTGCAGGGGTGGTGTAGGCCGGCATGGGGTTGCCACCCTCTCTTGTATGTGATGCGGGGATGTCGCAGACTAGCGCAGACATGAGTCATTTTGTTTTAAAGTTGTATTAATCAATCGGATTTGAGCTACTCGTATGCAATTTCTATGTAAATATAGTATTTAATGGTTGCTTGATGAAGGTGGGGATCATGGTTTTTTCACTTGCAAGGATTTCCATGTAAGAAGTTGTTATTTCTTTTGCTTTCTTTGATTTCTACTTGAACTTCCCGTGTGTGTAGAATTGTAAAGAAATTAAAACAAAACAAATCAACTCTTAATCTATCAATTAGATATCTCGCTTAACGAACTCCAACGGGATGTAAATGATGCAATCCACATGAATCATATGGTGCTGGCTTTACTAAGTTTTCGTCATAAATTCTTATCATTTTTAATGGATCAATCTTACTCTATACCCAAATAAGGCGATGAACTCAACTAAGCTTAAACATGGGTATTTTCGGACTATGCTCATCTGGCGGAGCGGTTGAATTGAGCCTACCAGCCAAGGTGGTTGAATTGAGTCATCTGCCGAAGTAGTCGGACTTCGGACCGAGCCTACCTGCCGAAGTGGGCGAACTAAGCCACTTTTCGCAATGGTAGAATTGAGCCCACCGTCGGAGTAGTCGAATTGAGCTCATCAGCCAAAGTGGTCAAACTAGCATGATGCAAACCGACTACCTTAGAAGAACACCATTACATTAGGGTACATGACATCTCTACTATAGAGTTGCCTAACACCCACGTTGTCATCTTCCTGAAGCATCATGGATAGACGCAGTACGGTACGAAATGTAATTTTATAGTTATTTAATTTTCCTTAGAAACAAAATCTTTCCTCTAGCTCTATTAACACATTCATCTTCTTTTTTCATATCTTCCTCTTCAGATAATACATTTCTGATGTTGTATGAACTCACGGACAGTGCGAGACCCTACGTCCTAAAAAGAATTGGATTTGGGTTGGGGTAAACTAGTCGAGTCGAGCTC
>NW_018243787.1:544-816 GCF_001263595.1 Phalaenopsis equestris | reverse complement strand
TTCCCAAAAAAATTTGGCGTCCTTTTTAACCAATGACGACAAAAACTGACACCTACCAGAGAGATTAGAAATAAAGCGCCTCAGATATGTCAATTTTCCCTGAAAGGAACGTAATTGTTTCAAAGTTTTAGGGGGAGGCATTTCTAAGATAGCTTTAATCTTTTCCGGGTCGATCTCGATTCCCCAATGACGAACAACAAATCCAAGGAACTTCCTAAAAGTGACACCAAATGCGCACTTTAGGGGATTCATCTTGAGATTATATTGTTGTA
>NW_018243787.1:0-239 GCF_001263595.1 Phalaenopsis equestris | reverse complement strand
ATATCCACCATCATTTCTGGTATTGGTAGTGGAAATTCATCTTTCGGACATGCTTTATTTAAGTCTCTGAAATCGACACAGACTCGTATCTGTCCATTTTTCTTTTTAACTGGGACAATATTAGCTATCCAATATACTACATGGATAGCTCCTAATCAAGACTATATAAAAAATATTTAATGATTTCTATGACAAGACAACTCCTAATCACGACAACTCCTAATCACTTGAAATTTTTA
>NW_018243786.1:0-1345 GCF_001263595.1 Phalaenopsis equestris | reverse complement strand
TGTAAATCTCTCCTACCAAGGGGATATAGTTGTAAAACATGAAATAAAGGCCCTTATAAGGGAATATCCACAAAAATATAATAGCAAACCCCTCACAGGTAGCATGGTAGTGAAACTTTAAAATCTTCCTTGGTGTCCACAATTCATGCTAAAAAAACATAAAGAAACTAAACAAGCACTCTCTTTATATGTCTATGAGAATAAGAAGGGGTGGGTGAAAGTCTACATTTCAACGACAACGTACTCTTCATCATTGTCATCCACTTTTCCACTTGGGACTATCTCAAAGAAAAAGGCATGATAGAAAGGCGGGCATAGCCAGTGTGGCCACCGATGAAGAATTGTTCTAGCAACTGAGTCAGCCTGTTGAACTGGCTTTGGTGCTAACACTCCTTGTGGGTGACTTAACGGTTGAGGGTGTTGAAGCTCGCCTCAAAACCCTGAAGCCTCTGGTGTTGACGTTAATAGTGTGGGGGCGGTGAGCGAGAGTCTCAACGAAAGAGACCAGTGCTCCCTTAAAGAAGTAGATAATAACCTCCAAAATGACCTTATTTTGGTTGAGCAACTCTTTATTGTCCTTAAATCATATGCATGGCCTCATGCAGAGAGCAAGGATCAATATCGAGTGATTGATCTTGAAGCTTATGTTACCCTTCATCATGTAGCATATAGAACTTTGGATGAACTGAAAGATATCGATCATGAGCTTGTATTGTATGTAAAGTTCAGATCCATGATAGCGAGTGGTATTTATGACATCTGGGATCGATAGAAGTCAGGTGAAATAAAGAGGTTTCAGACCTTAAACTCTAGAGTCATTGCCTCAACAGAGACGTGCAAGAGCTTTTTATTCTGCTCATGCAAGCTAACTTTGGAGTCAATGTTGCATGAGGCCTTGAAGGATATTACTCAAGTCAGGGCCCATATCTATGAATTGGGTGTATTCATCATTGTCGTATCTGGATGGACCAAATACACTATTGATTGAGGCACCATCATAGGGGACATGCATCCCTCATATGAATATGGTGTCGTCTGAGGCTTCCTAGGCATTTGTCATGTCTTCTCGGATAATTGGTACTAAGGAATCATTGGGTTTAGCCACGAAGGCTTCCCAACCTCTTACCCAAAGTTTATCCTTGATGGAGGCACCATAAAATAAGAAAGCTCTCTCAAAAATAAGCTTTTAGGAGCTAATGAGCCATTGTACCTCTTATGCACTGTCGTGCTCACGAAATGGGATGTACCGCACTTTCCAGCTCCTTGCTTGGGTATCCTCACTCATCGACAGGGTGGAATCTTCTGAACATGGAAGGAGGAAAATGACATAGAATTTATATTAAAA
>NW_018243785.1:0-3095 GCF_001263595.1 Phalaenopsis equestris | reverse complement strand
TATGTAAATACATAAGAATTGAGGGGCATGTATGTAAATCAATCTTATTTCTCTGGAGTGATCCTGTTTCTATCTCAGAATGTGAAAGGGTTTCTCATGTTGCTAGTTCTATTTTATAAATACCACCCATTTCCTAACTATTTAATATCTCAACAAAAATACCATTAATTTTTACGTCTTAAAAGAGAATTGCATATTGTAATGCATAGTTAAGGATGAATGAATGTAAAGCCTGAAGTTTATGTTTTAGTTATGTGCAATTGTATGTATGTAAATTTTGAAGCAAAATATAATAAGTAGGGCAAAATTTACTACTTGTCAGAAAATAAATGTGCCTACCAAATTATTTGATGCTTATATAGACACCGTTAAATTGGTTTGAACGTTATGGGTGAGGCATGTGAATAATGAATATATTATAATTATGTGTTAGGTGTCAACCTAAGCAATATATTACATAACGCACACCTACACTTTCATATTTACTACGTACCGCTATAGTTTTGTAAACATATGCATAAAAATGTGTATTTGACCTTAAAAAATTAGAAATTTTTTCATACATAACACGCAAAACCCAAAATTTTAAGTTTATGTTTGAGAACTATTGAGGTTATGTTTGTGTGTGCGTGTGACACTTATCATTTTGTGAATGAGTTGTTGATGAGGTTTGTGTTGAATGAGAGTGTCACCCTTCGGAAGTTTCCATGAGTGACTATAGCGACAGACTTGATAAGGAATGATTTGGTCATTTATCAGGACCAGTTCAAATATGGTCTTCGGTTCTTTAACGCATACAGGGTCATTCCGGCATAGGTGCTGCCGAACTCCATAGCCACCGTGTGACCTTCGTCCTATATTGTCTTCAAGAGCGCATCCCCTGGTCGATCAAACTATTCACACATTTCTTTTCGTTCAAGGTGGGAAGGATTTGTCATGTTTTCGACCGACAAAGAGCTCCACTTGCTAGGAGTAGAGAATAAAATAAAAATTTGGAAGAATAATTTTTTTGGTTTATTCTTGTTCTGGTTCTTGGGGAATTCGGATCTAGCCGTCAGGGCAAATGGTGCACAGGTCGAAGTCCCTTCTGGAGAGCATGGAACCGTCAGGGCAAGGGGTGCACAGTCGAAGCATGTGAGCGGAAACAATCAAAGCGAAGGTTAGTTTTTCCATAATCGGGTAGCTGATTTTAACGTATGAAGCACTCACCTTGTGTGGTAGATTAGGTATTGTTTTCCGGCCTCCGCTCAGACCAGAACTGAGCTCACAGACTCTGATCTGACTCTAAGGAACAATAATAACACTTCCGCTAGCTTCGGTCTCTGGAGCAGTGGTGGAGACACTAAGAAATCTTTCAAAATTATGAACTTCTCCTCACATTCGGTTGTCCATTTAAAATGCTTAATTTTCTTTACTGCCTTATAGAACTCTGTGCACTTGTCGCCTCACTCTGGAATGAAACAACTGAGGCTGATAATTCGACCGGTTAGTCTCTAAAATTTTTTGGTACTCCGCAAGGGAGGCATGTCTAGGATTGTCTGTACTGGCTTTTAATCCTTCGGGTGTCAACAGTAAGTCGGGGAACTTGCCGATCGACTCCCCAAAGGTGCACTTGGAGGGGTTTAATCTTGTATTGAATTTTTGAGTGTTCCAGAGGTCTCTTTTGGATCCTCAATGTGTTGTTCGACTGACTCACTCTTAAATAAAACATCATCAACATACACATCAATATTCTTCCATTTTTATTAAAAAAAATCACATCTATGAGGTGATAATAGGTCGTCTCAGCATTCTTAAGCCCGAAAGGCATTACATTAAAATAAAATATGACTTGTGAGGTAATAAATGCCATTTTTTTTTGCATTCTTTGAGTGCATTTTTATCTAGTGATAGCCGGAGTAAGCATCAAGGAAACACATTACCAAGTATTTGACCGATGCGTCTACCAAGTTGTCAATCTTCGGCAGGGGTAAGTATCATTTGGGCAAAAGACATTACGATTGGTGAAGTCTAAGAACATCCGCTACTTGTCGTTGGCTTTCTTGACCATTAAGACATTCAAGATCCAGTTGGGTACTAGATTTCATAGATATAGCTAGCATCCAACAAATTTTGTACTTCCGCAACTATCAATCGACCAAGTTTGAGTGGTCGATAGGATCTTCTGCTGGACAAGATGAGAGTAGGGGTTGATGTTCAACCGGTGGCACGTTTCGTCGATTGAAATGTTAGGCATTTCCGCTACGGGCAAAGCAAACACCTCCTGGTGCTCTCAGTGTGTTCGTTTCAGCCCTGCATCGAAATGTTCACAGATTAGGAAGATCTTACTAGGTTCTTCGTCGGACACTGGTAAATGGATCATGACCTCACCAGTCTCGAGACCCATCTCCCTCTAGATATGGATATCGAGTGATTTATGTTCAACATTTGAAACACTCGCAGATAGCAGCTTCTAGATTGCCCCCAACTTCCCCCGGACTGTAATCACATTTGTCACCTGGGAACTTTACGGTTACATGTTCTGGAGTGGCCAATTGAAGTTAACGTTGTAGGTCAACGGGGATTTCACCATGAGAAAATCCTTTGTGTCGTTGTATTGCTTCTCTGGTTCTTTCCAAGAGATGGCTAGGGCGATGAGGCTCGGTGCCTCCTTCCCTTCCCCGGAGAATTCGAACAACGGAGCGGCTGGTACTGTAAACAGATTGGTCTTCAAACTAATCTTATCGAACACTATTTTGAACAGGATATTCACCAAACTTCCTGTATCGACAAGAATACTACCCACTTGATAGTTTTTTATTAGTGTTGTGAAGATGATTACCTCGTTGTAGGGTTTCCCCTTGGTGGAAGATGTGCATTTATAAAGACAATTGGTAAATGGTTACGTGTATACGGGGTGACGAAGCATACAATTGGTAAATGGTTACGTGTATACGGGGTGACGGAGCATACCTCTCCCAAATGCTATCTCTTCAAGCCCAAGGATCGAGGTTTTCCTCTGATAATGGCTGAAATTATCCCTGATACATGGACCTCGTTCACCTGGAGATGCCCGTTTGGGAGTTCTCCTTCTATAACTTTGCCCAGTCATTGCG
>NW_018243784.1:0-803 GCF_001263595.1 Phalaenopsis equestris | reverse complement strand
GGCTTAATTGAAGTCTGATTTCGCGCAATTTCGTGGACTTCGTGTACTTTGTGTGTGTATGTGACGAAAAAAAGGTCGTGACGATGTTTTCCTAAGGCTTGAAGTCCTATTGGGAACTTTTCCCTTGAGTCTTCACAAAATAGCCCATAACTGCTCGTTCATATCGTAAGACGATGGTCTTGTGCCAAAGATGCTAGACATCAAAGGAAAATAGGAAGTGGTTAGAATTTCTAAAAAGGTGAGTCTCAATTCTAGTTTTCTAGGACGGTCAATAAGAACTCCTAGAGCTAGATCCTAGGCTCCTAAGGAGGAGAAGAGAAGACCTCACAAAAATGAGGTCAACAGTCACATGCATATGTCACACACGAAATAGGTATATCGAGTACATGCTACCTATAAAGATGAATTACACCATCCCTGGAAACCCAAGCCGAAGGTCATGCAACTAGTAGATAAATGCCACGAATGGGTTTAAATCGAGTAGAAGATACCAATAAGGGAATTACTCTGTACCCAAGAGGCACCCAAATGTGCACACGCAAAGATGCAATCAGTGCAGCATATGCACAGGCAAATAGAGGCAAGCATACAGAACATGCCAAGAGTCAAATACATTAGGTGGTGTGGTTCGTGCCAAGTGAGAATCACATATCTAGGTGAATAAACATCGTGTCTCACACGAGTTTAGTGGCTTGAAAGTATGACTCATACTAAGCATAATGTGAGAAACCTATGACATTCCTAGATGGTGTCATAGGGAGTGAAGCAGCATGACTCTCATGGAAGAGAATTATGCGACGAGT
>NW_018243783.1:0-313 GCF_001263595.1 Phalaenopsis equestris | reverse complement strand
TGCATTTGTTTTACAAATCATTTTCACCAGAATGATGTAGACTTGAAGATCTATAAAATGTTATATTTTAATAATTTTTGGTGCTTGATTTGAAGATATAAAATGTTTACAATTGAAACCAAATAGTTTAAATAATTGCACACATAACAATGACAAATTTTTCTATCAAATTCCTCTTGAATAACATTCTCTAGAATCTTCCCGTCCATTTTGCAATTCCCAAACCTTGAGAAGAACAAAAAAAATGGAGAAAGAGAGAGAGAATGAGAATGCAGAAGTGAGATTTTGTAAGTTGCATCTCGATTTTCGTGTG
>NW_018243782.1:17232-29963 GCF_001263595.1 Phalaenopsis equestris | reverse complement strand
TGCTCCATCTAGGTGTCATAGGAAATCTAGAAAAATTTGGTAAAAATTTCGAATAAATATCAAAATTCCTTAAATAAAAAATGTAAATCGCTTTAAACTCAAATCCAGCCAGTAAGTAAGAGTATTTCACCAAAGCATTTTCTCAAAATCTCCAAAAAAAATTCAAAATTTTGGATCTAGTCAATGTGAGAAAAATCTTTGGTGAAAATAAAAAATTTTTACTTTAAAGTGTAGCTCTTACCTAGAGAAGAAAGAATCTGAAGTTCCTTTGGCTCTAAATCGCCTCAAATCCGCCCAAAATCAAGCCCTAGGTGCAAAACCGAAGGTTGAAGGTGACTTAAGTGGTAAAAATGGAGGTTTATGGTAAAAATCGAGAATAAACGGGTTAATTCACAGCTCTCAGGTCGAAGGTGCCATCGACGCCAATGTCAGCATCGTCGACACTGAAGGACTGAAATTCACTATTTTGATTTTTCAATTTTTCAATTTCCTTTTGAATTCTCTCCACAGTTTTTTTAGTATTTTTAAACACAAATTTTATTTAAAATCATAAATACACATTTCACAAACAATCATTTTCACAAACAATAACATACTAATTTTTATATATGAGAATACACTTTTTACAAACACATTTCACAAATAAAAAATTCACACAAATTGAATCTAGATTTGGAAGAAGGGATAGGCCCTCTACATATGTTGCAGGGGCTTCTACTTCTTGTTCTTCATCGCTTGAAGCTATTATGGATCAGCTCATGATTCAACAAATGGATATAGTTAATATTCAAACACAGTTAGGAGAGATAGGAGCAAGGAATGCATATAATGTTGAATATCAACAGAGGAGAATACAACATGATATTGAGTTTGAGAATGCCATGGTAAAAAATCTTAGGGGTGAACCTAATGTGAACTACCCTGCTTGCCACATTTTTGCTCCCTATACTCTCGTTCATGATTAAGAAAAAGAAGAATTAGATGATGAAGAGGAAGGAGATGAGGATTGATATTTTATGAGTCTAGTTTAGTTTGTTTTTGATGTTTGTTGTTGTTGTTTGTATTGTGATGTACTTTCATTTGAAAATTGTTGTAGTAAAAACTTTTATGTTGTGTTGTGAACTGAATCTATAATAGTAACTATAGACTTTCACTTTTTCTACATTTTTAATAATTTTTAGTTTAATTTGCCAGTTTAGTTTTTCAGTGTTTTGTATTTATGTTTCTAATTCTCAGCAAGTTTTCTAGAATATATTATGTTTTTTTTAATGCTCTAAAGCTTGTATGTAGTTTTACAGTTAGTACCTGCAGTATACTAGAACCCAGTTTCATAGGCAGAAAATACTCAATAGGTCAGTTTTTATTTTCATGCATTTACTGTTTTCTTTCACCTACTAAATTTTATATTAAAAATATCGTTAAAATCACTTTAAAACTTAAGTTTGGGGGAAAGAAAAATTTATGTTGAAAAGGAGTAAACTAAATTTTATTTGTCTTTAAGTAACTATATTTTTAAAATTAATTTAACATGGCCTGGGATATTAAGATTTAGCTTTAAATTACTGTACAATTTTCTATAAATTTTGTGGTAAATTTAAGTAAAAAGTTTTTTAATAATGAAGGTCAATTCTAAAGTTAAATATATTTGGTGTGATAGGATAAGACTATGTTTTTCTATTTAAAGTAAAAAAAAAGTTATATTTTTGAAGTGTTAAGAATTTTAGACTTTCATGGAAGAAGAAAAGAATGAAATTTTATGTCAAATCATAAACTAATATGAATTTATAAAGTGAAGAAAGGTATAGAGTTTTGATTTTAAGAAAAGGATAGTGAAGTTCAAAATTATTAAAGGTTTTCCAGATATAGTAATCCTCACTTAAAAAAGCAAAAGAAAAAGAAAAAAAAGGATTGAAAAGATCCTAAAAGAAAAAAAAGAAAAGAAAAAAAAAAGAAAAAGAGAGAAAAAGAAAAGAAAAATAAGGGAGGAGAAGTTTGAGGAGATGCCTAATAAAAAATTGGCTTCACTTGAATCAACTTAAGGAGCTTTATTACATTTTCTAAACTTGTATTAGATTATTTGTAGCATTCCTAGTAAAGTTTTCATAAATTTCTTTTTCATATGAATGTTCTAAATGTCCTTAATATGACAAATTACAATTCTTCTTAAAATGAATAAAGATTCAAAAATCTTAAATTTGATTAATAAATATTCCTTGACTTAGAGTTTGAATCTAAGTTATTAAAGGCTTTTTCTTAAATTTTTCTATTCTATTTCTTAAACTAAAGTATAGAAGTTTTAATTTAATCTCTATCCTAAGTCATATGCTTTTATGTAATAAAAGTGTCACTTGAGGGCGAGTAACATTTAAGTTTAGAGGATTTTGATAAACCAAAATAATATACTATTTTTAGTACATATTTTATACTTATTTTTGGTGATATTGCACTTTAAAGAAGAGTATTTTTGTGTTTTTGTTGCAGATATATCATTTTTAGGCATTTGGAGCAAAAATGATAAAAAAGGATAAAATTGGGAGCCAAAACAACAAATTTTTGGATTCTGGCGCAAGATGCACCTAAATCTGGAGAACTGGAGCATGATGAGCTAGATGGGCGCATGATGCGCTAGGGAAGGCTCAAATTAAGGAGGTTTGAGATGAATTTTTGCATGAATTTCAAAAGGACACTTGTTCTACACACCTCTTGGAGTAATTCGAAGCATTTAGACACTTTAGAAGGTTCTTTTATGAAGGGATATGACTCTTGGATTAAACGACACATTTGAATTTAAAAGAGTTAACTTTTGGAGGGAATTTTGAATATTTTCCAAAGAAGGCGGCCCAAAATAAAAGAAGAAGACTTGAAGAGTTGGAGTGTGAATATTTTCCAAAGAAGGCGGCCCAAAATAAAAGAAGCTTGAGTTAAAAATAAAGAGAGTTAAGGAAATTTTCTTCTAGGGTTGTAAATGTAGAGGGAAGGTGGGAGATTTCTTCTTTATTACACTTTCAAGAGAGAATTGGGAGTGATTGTAAAGAGAGAAAGGCTTGGAGAGAACTTTTATGGATTTGTTTGGGAAGGATTGTGAGATAAGTTATATTTTTATTTCTTTTATTTTATAAACTTATTTTTATCTATGAAACCCGTGTTTTATCATATCCTTCGCATGAATTCTGAGTAATCTTCTTTATCCTTCTCTCTACTTTGAGATATGGTTTTGTGAAGAATAGATTTTGTCTTCTACGGTTTTAAATGATAATAATTTTTGATGATTTGAACTCCGATCTTCATTTACTTTTCTATCTTGACAATTGAAATGTTAAAAATTGTTGAGAGACATATGTTCTTAAATGAGATATCATTTATACAACATAGGGAGAATCATATTTAATTTCATGGGAGAGTAAGTCATCAATGGGACTTTGTGTAAATAAATAAATAAATATACTTTATTGGATGAAGAATTGGAGATTTTAAGGTGATAGATTAAAATCCTAAATTTGATCCAGTTGAATGGAAACTAATGCGAGATTGTTAGCCCTCAGGGGAGAGAGTAGTGGGAGCTCTGGAGTGGCAGCCTGCATCCTCCTAGACTAACCACGGAATTAGGGACCAAACTTTGGATTACTCAATGTTCTTTATAGCACTCGAAAGAGGGTAAAGAATAGGATTGCACCTATTTGGCACAAAACACTTTATATATATTTTTTCAATTGATTTCAATTTTTTCACAATCCATATAGTCATTGTATAAGGGAAGGATGCTTTCTTAAATTTGAACTTTCCGTCACAATAAAAACTTTGTTTAATTTTAGTAATTTTACTTTTGAAAGTTAAGTATTTAATTTAGTTTAACATCTGTAGTCTTACATCTACATTTTAATTAGCATTCACTTGAGTAGTTAATTTTCAAACTTCACACTTTACTTTTACTTTTGTTTTTTTCTTCTGTTATAAAATAATTTTCATAATTTACTTTAGGATTTTCCAACTTCCCTGTGAGATCGATATCTAGGACTACATTAGAGCCCTTTATTACATGAGTGATACATATACTTGCATTGATATTAAAGGGGATTTGACAGTTTAAAAAGAGTTTTAAAAGATAAATTATTTACATAAAAAGGATTTTGTTGGGATTATATTGAATATTTATTATATATCTATTGTGTGTAATTTTGTAATATTGAAAAATATTTGCAAAATTGTCACACTAAATTACCCGAGCATCCAATATCCAACTAGAAACAATAATATTTTTGCCCAACCACTCTATCCATCATTTGTTCTTGAAATGGTAAAGGAAAATGATCTTTCCTGGTGGCTACATTTAATTTTCTATAGTCTATACAAATTCGCCAGCCAGTAACTTGTCTTATTGGAATTAATTCTTTTTTTTCATTTACTTCACTGTCACTCCTTTCTTTGAAACACAGTGGATCAGACTTACCCAAGTACTGTCTAAAAGAGGATATATAATTCCAACATCTAACCATTTTAAGATTTCCTTTTTAACAACTTTTTTCTTTATCGTGTTTAATCTCCTCTAAGTTCAGCTTTAGGTTCATATTGTTCATCCAATAGAATTTTGTGCATGCAAATTGAAGGACTGATTCCTTTAGTATATGCTAAAGTCCATCCAAAGGCTTTCTTATATCTTTTCAACATTTCTACTATATTTTTCTCTTGAAATTTAGTTAAATCAGAAGATATAATAACAAGCAATGTAGATGAGTCTCCTAAAAACCCATATTTTAAATGGGCAGGTAAGACTTGTAGTTCAAGTTTAGGTGATTTAATACTTGATGGAATAAGATTTTTATTATCATTTTTTGCAAGGTCCAAAATTTCAAATTTGTCTTAAACATAATCTAAATTCTCATTTTTTATTTCATTCTCATTCTCATAACTCTCTTATTGCCTAATTTTTCTTCAAACAGTCCCTTAAATCGCTCATTACTTAGATAATAAGTAACTTCCATTCTAAAATAGTCCCTCAAAGCGTAGGATTTTGCATAACTTTTGCTATATTAAATGTTACTTCTTGATCATTTACTCTCATTATTAATTCTCCTTTTTGCACATCTATCATAGCTCTCCATATTGCAATGAATGGTCTCCCCAAAATAATAGAAATCTCTTTAGCTTCCTCCATATCTAATACAATAAAGTCTACAGAAAAAATAAATTCATCCAATTTCACTAATACATCTTTTATAACTCCTTTAGGATAAGTTATTGATTGATAAGCTAATTGAAGAGTTACAGTAGTAGGGGAAATCTCTCCTAAATCTAAACGTTTAAAAATTGATAGAGGCATACGATCAATATTAGCTCCAAGATCACATAAGGCTTTTCCAAACAATTTTACACCAATAACACAAGGTATAGTAAAACTACCAGGATCTTTTAACTTCTTAGGAAGCTTTTTTTGAATAATTGCACTACACTCCACTGAGTGCAACGGTCTCATGATAATGATATGCAAACTACCTCTTCTTGTTTAGTATATCCTTCATAAATTTCACATAACATGACATTTGTTCCAAAGCCTCAATGAAATGAATATTTATCGTTAACTTCTTAAGAATTTCAAAAATTTTGTAAATTATTTATCTTTATTCTTCTGCTTCAATCATTGAGGAAACAGAGGTGGCAATTTTTCTAAAGAAATTTTTATTGGTTTATTTTCATCATTGTCATTTTCAATTTTCACATTCTTGTTCTCAACTTTAGTTTCTCTTTGGATTCTTGTCTCCACTTCTTTTTCACTTCATAATTGAATAGCTTTAATTTGCTCTTTATTCTGATCTTTTGGATTAACTTCAACAGTGCTAGGTAGAATTCCTGAAGGTCTATTACTCTGTTACTAAGTGCAGTAACAATATGTCCTAATTGATTTTCAATATTCTTAATTGCAGCTCCTTGATTTTGTATTTGATTTTCCATGTTTAACATCAATACTTCCATAGTCAACTTCTTCTCCTTAACTTGGGAGTTATTGTTAAATCCAGGAGGATAATAAGTTCTATAGTTAGGATTCCCTTAGTTATTTAAATTTATTGAGGGGTTCACTGAATTGTTTATTATAATTATTTCATCTAAGATTAGAGTGATTTTTCCATCCAGGATTATAATAATTAAAATAGGGATTATTATTTCTATTATTTATAACATTCATAGTTTCATAAGATGATTGAGTATTGATTACCTGTCTTAGTGAATTTTCCTCTAATACTGATGGTATTTGAGAATTGTTCACTCCAATTTGATCAATCTTCTTTCATATAATAGAAAATTGATATGAAAAAAATAGACATTGCATCTAAATCATGAATACTAGCTACTATCTTTCGATTTACTCATTCAGAGGGCCATTGAAAATTATTAGTAGCCATCTCCTCTATTAAAAATATGCTTCATCAAAAGGTTTTGACATTAATGATCCACCTGCAGTAGCATCTATAATAGATCTAAGCGATCCTACTAATCGATTGTAAGAAGTTTGAATTATTAACTAATCTGGTAAAGCATGGTGTGTACATCTTTTAAGGAGATCATTAAATTCTTCTCAAGCTTCATATATTAATTCCCCTTCGAACTGAAAAAAAGATGTAATATCATTTCTAAGCTTAGCAGTTTTCTAGGGAGGAAAATATTTAGCTAAAATTTTTTGTGATAGTTCTCCCCAAGTCATGATAGATCCAGGTGCTAATGAATTTAACCAAGCTTTAGCTTTGTCCCTCAGTGAAAAAAGAAAAAGTCAATTTTTCTAATAGTGCGTTCTAATTTTGAATCGTAAGGTACCAAACCTTCAGATTCAATATGATCCCGAGAAAATATAGTTGTGTAAAATTTATGAAGCTGACTCTGCTTTACAAATGTACCAAAATATTGATGTTATATTTTATGATTAATAAAGTTAAACACTTAATTTTGGGATTCTACACAAGTATTCTATTTAAGTCCCAAATATCGAGCCCACGAGGAAGGTTTAAATTTGAAATGATAAATTAACAAGGCAATTCACAGAAATACAACAAAATCACTGCCACTAATTTCAAATGTTCTAGATACTATCAGAACTAAATTACTAACTACTAGCAAAATTTGAATGTAAAGTTTAAAACAATAACTACTAACTATGTTTATGTGATGAAGTTTTCTAATATGAAAAAACATCTTGCCCACTACAATGAGTTTTTGGTGACATGAGATGAGATAAATGGTTTAAATTTTTATTGTACTAAATAGGGGCAATTTTAATTCTCTACCCTGATTCAGTGTTATAAAAAATCATTGGCTAATCTCAGGTTTAGTCCCTAAATCCGTGGCTAGGCTAGGGAGATACTGGCTCCAACTCCAGAGCTCCCACTTCCCTTCTGCTGAAAGCTAACTCTTGCTTTTGTTCTTAAAAACTAAAATCAAATTAGGGATTTTAGTCTGTCACCATAAAAATCTCCAATTGGACACCCAACAATGTATATTTACCTATTTATTTGCACTTAATTCTATAAATGAAATACTCCTTCATGGACTTAAATGTGATTCTCACTCTGTTGTAGAACTCATACTCTATTTCCCGGATCTTATGTTTCATAACATATTATAACAATTCAATTGGTTAGAACAATTCAATTGGCCAAATCAAAAAGTAAATAAATAATTGAGTTGAAAAACCATCACAATTTATTTTATATCTTAACATTTGCACATCCAAATTATCTCTTCATTTCACCATATCTCAGACAATGTATATTTTCCTATTTATTTGCACTTAATTCCATGAACAAAATACTCCTCCATGGAATTAAATATGATTCTTACTCTGTTGTAGAACTCATACTCCATTTCCGAGATCATATATTTCACAACATTTTTTAAAAAAATTAATTGGCCAGATCGAAAAGTAAATTAAGAACGAAATTGAAAAGCCATCACAATTTATTTTATATTTTAAAATTGGCACATCCTAATTATCTCTTCATTTAACCATATCTCAGAGTAGGGAGAAAGATAGAGGAAACTACTCAGACTTTATGAGAAAGATACAACAAAACATAAATTTTATATATAAAAGAAAGTTCATACAATAATAACATTGAAGAGGGAGTTTTCCAATATGTGCATCCATAAACTCTTCAAAAAACATCCAAATTCATTAAATCTTCTAGAAATAGGGTCTGCACCAACATTGGTGTCGTCAGTGCCAGTGGCCTTGAATTAAATCTGTGCTCTCTGTCAAATGGCGTCGTCGACACTAAACAATTTTTCAAAAACTCCATTTTGACTCCAAATTTCATCCTTTTTGCTTTCTTTTTGCTCCAAGTTCTAAAAATCAACAACCTGCAATAAAAAATGAAAAACCTTCTTTTAAAGTGCAATATCATAAAAAGTGAGTATAAAATAAGGGTTTAAAATGCATATATTTTGGGTGTATCAAAATCCCCCAAACTTAAATATTACTTATCCTCAAGTAACTCCTTTACTACATAAAAATATGACTCATGGTAAATATTTTAACTTCTAGATTTCCATATTTTAATCCACTAAATACAAAGTATAACTTCAGAAAAATGTAAAATAACTCCAGTTAATACTAAAGGCGTAGGAATATCTAGCAGTCAAGTCTAATATTTCTGATTCTCTATTCCTTTGAAAGAAACTTGCAAATTATTCATTTTAAAGCCACTTAGAATATCCACATGAAAAATAATTTCATGGAACTTTACTTGTAAATAGGCTATTACTGAAATATAAGTTTAGAAAATGTAGCCAAGCCTTCTTCTTTAAGTTGATTCAAGTGAAGCCAATTTTTAATTAGGGTTCTCCTCAAGCTTCTCCTGACATCTTTTTCTTTACCCTCACATCTTTTTTTTACTTTTCTTTTTTTCAGGATCATTTTCAATCCTTTTTCTTTTCTTTTCTTTGTCAGGATCATTTTCAATCATTTTTTTTTCTCTTTTTTTATTTGAGGTTTACTATATCTGGATAGCCTTTAATGATTTTGAACTTCACTATCCTCTTCTATCCTCTTCTTAAAGTTAAAAACATTTCACATTCTTTCACTTTATAAATTTATATTAGTTTTAAATATTTTTCATAAATTTTTTTTCTTTTTTTCTTACATGAATCTCTAAGATTCTTAATACTTCAAAAATACAAATTCCTTTACCAAAAATAGAAAAATATAGTCTTATTCTATTATACCAAATAATCTTAATCTCTATAGTTAACCTTTGTTATTTAATTACTCAAGTTTACTATATATTTAGAAACACAAATATAGTTATCTAATGTTTTTCGTCTAATGTCAAAGGTAATGTTAAATGTTAAAATATGTTAAAAATATAGCTAATTGAGAATAAATAAAATTAAGTTTCTTTTCGTTCAAAAAGGAATTTTTATTTTCCCCCAAACTTAAATTTTTAAAAGATTTTGCATGAAAAACTAAAAAAAATAAAGGGTGAGAGAAAACATTTAATGCATAAAGAAACGACTTACCTGTTGTAGGTTTTGATTTGAAACTTAACTCTAAAGTATTGCATGTGCTAATATGAAAAATTACAAGAATTAAAACATTAAATAACACATGATACATATAAAAATTTGTTGAGAAAGATTTAACTACAAATACATCCAACAAAGTACTAAAAACTAACAACATTACTAAAATGATTTCTAATGTAAAACAGTTTCACAAATCTATTGTTCACAATACAAGATAATATTTAAAATAAAGTGTAACACTCTAAAAAAACAAATAAACAGTCACAACAATACAATACAATCAAACATAAACTGAACAAAAATCTAACGAAAACATCATCAATCACCATCATCTTCTTCTTCTCCTTCCACATCCAAATTTTGCTGCTGATATGAGGTAAAAACAAGGTGAGTAGGAAACTGAGCTGAGTGATCACCCCTCCTGTATCCTTAAAATGTTGGCTTTGTACTTGAAAAACTTTTTAACTTTTGATCATCAAAATCTACCTTTGTCTTTCCTTAGCTCATTCTTGGTGCCATGGTAATCTACAAAAATTTGATAATATCCAATAAATTCCAAAAAATTTAGAAAATCTCAATGTGGAACATTTTAAACTTAAATCTACTAAGTAAGAGTTCTTCACTAAAGGATTTTCTCAAAATCTTCTAAAAAAATTTCTAAATTTTGGATCTCAGCAATGTAAGATAAATCTTTGGTGAAAATAGAAAATTTTGAGTTCAAAATATAGCTCCTACCTAGAGAAGATGAAATCTGAACTTTCTTTTCCTTAAAATCACATCAAATCTGAAAATAGAAAGCCTTAGGTGCAAAAACTGGAGATTGAAGGTGACTAAAAGGTTAAAATCAGTATTTTTACCGTGCAAATCATAAATTTTAAGAGGTTTGGGCGGATTTCAGGTCGAAGGCGCTATCGGCGCCTGTGGCAAAAAATTTATTATTTGATTTTTCCAATTTTCAATTTTCTTTCAATTCACTCCAAAGTCTATTTTGTCTTTTTAAACAATAATTTTTATCTTAAAAAAAATTCACAAACAAGCATTTTCATATACAACACCAAACTAACTTTTATATATGAAAATACACTTTCTATAAATACATTTTTCTAATGACACTTTTACATCCACAAAACAAAGTAAATTATAATTCAACGTCAAAATAAAGCCACAACACTAGAACACTGACACAAAATTATACACACTATCAAAGTCAATAAAATTTTAAAGCAAAGTAAAGTAAAGTAAATCAAATCCACACAATTACATTAAAAACATTATTACTTTAAAATAGTAAAGAGTACAACTTCTTCAATCTGCTTCATCTTTAGTAATTTCTCCTCCTCTAATATCTCCCATAGACTGGTAATGGACGTACAAATTGTAGAAGGGTCAAATTGCAAAAGGGTCGATATGAAATTTGATCAGTCGAATTTTCATCGATACATCCATTTTTCTAGAGCATCTGCATTAAACCAGCTTCAATTGTTCCAGCATGATCAAAATTCTCCTTCATCCACCAATCTAAGTGATAAAAAAGGTAGTTAAGATTTCCAATTGCATTCATAATACTCTGAAGTTCTCTTTCGATTTTTTTTTATTTTCTTCTCCAAAGATATTGAAGTTTCAACTGTTTGTGGCACTAATGGTGTTGAAGCATGTGATGAATGATCCAAAATAATATCTAATGCTTCATTCCCATTCCCAATATAATTATCATCAATAGGAATCATGGGCTCCCAAGGTAATAATACTTTCTCCCAACTTTCATATGGCAGTTGAGATTGACTGCAAAGTAAGAAAATTGTGGAAGGATGCCCCAGCCCATATATTGGCCCATTCATAATAATACCCATAACATATTTAAAAATAATCAATCCCACATAAATGGGCTTTTCCATTTGAATGCAATAGTTTAAAATGACGCTTTCTCTTGTAACTGTACTAATCTTCATGGTAGGGAGTAATTTTGCATAAATGAAGAAATGCCATTGTTTTGATATTGGATTAAGTAGTGAAGTGGAGAAACTAATGTATCCCTCATCTCTAATTTATCAGTTACCATTTTCATCTGTCAGAAAGTTATTTACATCTTGTATCATATCTCTCGTTGGGATAAAATTTGTATAATGACAGATTGAAACATTTTCTATCATATAAAAATCATTAGTTTGAGTTGGAGTAAATGGTACAACCTTACCTCAAATGAAGACGACCCCTTGGGTAATTCCATGTAAGTTAGCATAAAATTCATTTCCCACATGTACAATAACTGCAGCAGTAGTGTAGCATAGGACTTCCCAACGTCTCTATACAATGATTTTCTCAATCTGTGAACTTGGATTACTCAATCCATGATTGACAAAGCCTCTCTCCTTGATAATTCTCTTTTTTTTGTAATGACTTTGTCGTATAATCTTTGTGTGTCAAAACTGATAAACTTTCTTCTTTTGAAAACTACATACCTTGAAGTATTTCTGGAATTGGAAGCCATGAAATTCAAAATTTAGAAGTTTTTGGCCGTGCAAGGCAGTTTTTAGTCCTTTAAAAACACCTCTTGGGGGTTATTTAGGAGCGTAATCTAGCCAAAGTCCACCATATTCGCACTGAACGCGTGCAACTGCTCGGGACGCCTTCGGTGCTCCTACTGGCGCTGTCGGTGCCATGGTCATATAGACGGCGTTGTCGTCGCCCATTGGCGTCATCTGTGCTAGAGGCCAAAATCACGTCTTTCATTTTTTTTCAATATGATTCCAAATTTTCCTCCAATACCAATATTTGTCTTAATTTATGATATATAAAATTGTGTAAGATTCAAAAATATTATTATTTCCTGAAAACACTTATTAAACAAAATAGTACTATATAGATATATATTGATTTATATAAGGGTTGCCTCCTATAAAGTGCTTGATTTAACGTCATCAACGAGACATACTATTATTTAATCAGGATGACTTAACAATAAAACTTCTTTAAAGTGTGATATGTGTCCTTGTCGGCGTTATTTCGGGTTGGTTTGTGGGGTTGCCCGTAAGAAACTGTCGGTCGCCGGAATCAAAATCTCGTAGCCCGCTTTGGAAGGACGGGGACGTATGAAATCAAACTGACCTAATATTTTTCATAGTTTAAAATGAAAGAGAATTGTACCTCAAATCTTGTATCTATCCCGAAGGATAAACACACGGCTTGAGGATAAGGCTCGATCAAATAAACTAAGGAAAGTATGA
>NW_018243782.1:10773-11427 GCF_001263595.1 Phalaenopsis equestris | reverse complement strand
GTGAAATTTGGGGACTTAGCCAATTTGGGGCTAAATTTGGGAATTTTGGATTTACGCAAAAATCAAATGAATTTGAGGCTTCACCAAGGCCAATTGATGGTTTATTTTGATGTATATGAATGTTATATAGATTTTTCAACATTAATTGGGGCGAATTGACTAGGCTATGGGTTCAATTTGGTGAGATTAGGTCATATGGTCAAAATTAGGGTTTTAACCCAAATCAAAATTGGGTTCAAATCATGGACCAATTGAGCTTGTATTTGGTTTAGTTTGGTCATATCAATAGTGAATTTGAGTTTAGGATTCGAATTGGGGTTAATTGAGATAAAATTGGTGGACATTTGAGTTGGATTTGGGGAAATTTGGGTTTTTGAAGGGCAATTTGGGGATTTTGGTCAAAGATGGTCAAATTGTCCAAATTGGGTTAAGTGGTAGTTGAGAGAAATGAAATTGGGATTATGTGGGATTTATTGGGTTTTTCAGGTAATTTTTGGAATTTTTGGGATTTTGGGCCCAAGAGGGGTATTTTGGTAATTTGGGGGTTTTTTAGGGGCAAAAGGCCATAATGAGTATTTTGGTAGAGTTGAGGTACCAATCATCACTAATAAGCCATGGACCAAAGGAAACCCCATTTTGGGTCCTCTACATAGT
>NW_018243782.1:7126-10445 GCF_001263595.1 Phalaenopsis equestris | reverse complement strand
ATCAACAGAAAAAGTCCTATGGCTAGACCCTAGGCTACTAAAGAGGAAAAACTAAACCTCAACAAAAATTGAGGTCAACAGTCCTTCATAATAATGTTTCAATCGATGCCCATTAACTTTAAATATCTTTCCAGTTTTAGGATCTTTAATAACAACAGTTCTATAATGATAGACTTTAATCACTTTAAATGGTCATAACCATCAGGATTTTAATTTTCCTAAAAATAATCTCAATCTTGTATTATATAATAAAATTTCTTGTCCAAGTTCAAACTTGTTCTTAATAGTCTATCGATCATGCCATATTTTCATTTTCTCTTTATAAATTTTTGCATTATCATATGCTTCATTTCTAATCTCATCAAGTTCATTGAGTTGCAATAATCTTTTCTCACCAGCATCTCTTAGATGAAAATTAAATTCTTTAATAGCCCAAAATGCTTTATGCTCCAATTATACTAGTAAGTGACATGTATTTTCCAAAAATAAGTTTATATTGAGACATTCTTATAAGAGTCTTATAAAAAGTTCTATATGTCCATAATGTAGTATCTGATCTAGCAGACCAATCCAATTTCTAGGGATTTATAGCTTTTTCTATTATTCATTTTATTTCACGATTTGATATTTCCGCTAGACCGCTGGTCTGAGGATGATAAGTAGTATAAAAATAATTACTCTCGATATTTCATATCTTGTAAAAATATTTTTATTTAAAAATTTAGAAACACTCCGGGCATCACATTTAGGTACAAAAATAACTTCAATCCATTTGGACATATAATCAACATCAAGTAATATATATAAATTTCTAAATGAAGGCATAAATGTTCCCATAAAATATAATCCCCACACATCAAAAATTTTAACTTCTAATGTGTAATTTAGAGGCATTTCATTTCTTCTAGAAATATTTTCTACTCGCTGACATCGATCGCATATTTTAATGTATTCATTAACATCTTTAAAAAGAGTAGGCCAATAAAGTCCAACTTGCAAAACTTTATATATAGTTCTATTTGTTCCAAAAATTCTATTTGTTCCAAAAAGTCCTCTAAATTCAGAATCATGACATCTTTCAATCATTTGTTGAGTTTCTTCATAAGTCACAAACCTCACATCTTTTAATAATTAAATCTTTACATTATTTATATAAATATGGGTCATCCCAAAAATAGTCTTTTAAATCATAGATAAATTTCTTTAATTGTGGATTCTTGATCTCAGGTGGTAGAATGTCACTTACAATATAGTTTACTATATCAGCATACCACGGTACATCTATTTCATCAATACTATATAAATGTTTATCAGGAAAATTTTCTAAAATTTCATTTGCAAAATTAGTTAATATTTATATTTCTATTCTAGACAAATAATCAGCTATTTGATTATCATTTCCCTTTCTATCGACTATAATAAAATTGAACTTTTGTAATAGAAGTATCCATGTAATTAATCTTGGTTTAGCATCAAGTATTTGATAACAGAATGATCTGTATGCACTATAAATTTGGTTCCAATCAAGTAAGGTCTACATTTATCAAAGGCATAGACAATAACTAATAAGTCTCTTTCAGTAGTAGTGTAGTTAATTTGAGCATCATTTAGAGTTTTACTAGCATAACATATTACTTTAAAAATTTTGTTGTGCCTTTGTCCTAAAACAGTTCCAATAGCATAATCACTAGAATCATACATTATTTCAAATGGTTTCTCCCAATTAGGTGGCACTATTATAGGCGTAGTGATTAATTTTTCTTTCAATAATTCAAATGCTTTTATGCATTCCTCATTAAAATCAAATTTCATCTTTTTTTAAAAGTTGGCATAATTGCTTAGTTATTTTCAAAAAAATTTTTATGTAACGCCTGTAGAAACCAACATGTCCTAGAAAACTTCTTACCCCTCTAATTGTAATAGGAGGTGGTAAATTTTTAATAGCTTAAACTTTTGCAGGATCTACTTCCATGCTATTTTCAGAAATTTTATGTCCAAGTACAATTCCTCCTGCAACAATAAATTGACATTTTTCCCAATTTAGTACTAGGTTGATTTTTTCACATAATTCCAAAACTTTTTCTAAATTATTTAATTATATTTGAAATTAAGTCCCAATTACAGAGAAATCATCCATAAATGCTTTCATTCCATGTTCAATCAAATTGCTAAATATTGACATCATACATCTTTAAAATGTCGCAGGTGCATTGCATAATCCAAAAGGTTTTCTACGAAATGGAAATATTCCATAAGGGTTTGTAAATGTTGTCTTCTCTTGATCCTCAGGAGCAATTCAAATTTGATGATACTTGTTATATCCATCTAAAAAGCAGTAATATTTGTTTCCAACTAATCTATCCAACATTTGGTCTAGAAAGGGTAAATAAAAGTGATTATTTATGGTGACCATATTTAATTTTTATAGTCTATACAAATTTGCCAACCAGTAACTTCTCTTATTATAATTAATTCATTTTTCTCATTTACTTCAAAGGTCACTCCTTTCTTTGGAACACAGTGAATTGGGCTCACCCAAGCACTATCTGAAATAGGATATATAATTCCAACATCTAACCATTTTAAGATTTCCTTTTTAACAACTTATTTCATTATTGGGTTTAATCTCCTCCGAGAATCAGCTTTAGGTTCGTATTATTCATCTAATAGAATTCTATGTATACAAATCAAAGGACTAATTCCTTTAATATATGCTAAAGTCCATCTAAAAGCCTTTTTATATCTTTTCAACATTTCTGTTAATTTTTGTTCTTGAATTTCAGTTAACTCAGAAATACAATAATAGGCAATGTAGATGAATCTCCTAAAAACACATATTTTAAACGAGCAGGTAATACTTTCAGTTCAAGCTCAGGTGGTTTAATACTTGAAGGAATAACATTTTTATTATCATTTTCCAACAAATCTAAAGTCTTAAATTTGTCCTTTATATAATATAAATTTTCCTGTTTTATGTCATTCTCATTTTCACAAAACTCTTCTTGCCTTAATTTTTCTTCAAACACTTTCTTAAATTGCTCATTACTTAGATAATCAGTAACTTCCATCCAAAAACATTCATTATATTTTTCTATTACAGGATATTTCATAGCTTTTTCAATATTAAAAATTACTTCTTGATCATTTACTCTCATTATTAATTATCCTTTTTTCACATCTATCACAGCTCTCCCTATTGCAAGAAATGGTCTCCTAAAAAAATAGGAATCTCTTTATCTTCCTCCATATCTAATACTAAAAAGTCTACAGGAAAAATAAATTTATCCATTTTTACTAATACATCTTCTATAACTCCTTT
>NW_018243782.1:4825-6972 GCF_001263595.1 Phalaenopsis equestris | reverse complement strand
CTCCTAAATCACATAAGGCTTTTCCAAAAAAACTTTTCACCAATTGCACAAGGTATAGTAAAACTACCAGGATCTTTTAACTTTTCAGGAAGCTTTTGCTGAATAATAGCACTACACTCTTCACTGAGTGCAAGGGTCTCATGATCTACAAACTTCCTTTTTTTGTTTATTATATATTTCATAAATTTCACATAACTTGGCATTTGTTCCAAAACATCAATGAAAGGAATGTTTTTCGTTAACTTTTTAAGGATTTCAAAAAATTTTATAAATTATTTGTCTTTATTTTTCTGCTTTAATCGTTGAGAAAATGGAGGTAAAGGTTTTTCTAAGGGAACTTATATTTGTTCATTTTCATTGTGGTCACTTTCAATCTCTTCCTTCTCCTCATCAACTTCAGTTTCTCTTTAGATTTTTGTTTCAACTTCTTTTCCACTTCGTTATTAAATAGCTTTAATTTGCTCTTTGTTTTGATCTTTTGGACTAACTTCGACAATACTCGAAGGATCTCCTGAAGGTTTGTTACTAAGTGCAGTAGCAATATGTCCTTATTGATTTTCAATATTTCTAATCGCAGACCCTTGATTTTGTGTTTGATTTCCCATATTCAACATTACTTCTTCCATCATTAACTTCTTTTCCTTAACTTGTGGGTTGAGGTTAGAGTTGAATCCAGGAGGATAATAAGGTCGATAATTAGGATTTCCTTGGTTGTTTAAATTTCCTGAGGGGTTCACCGAATTGTTATAATTATTCTGACTAAAATTAGGGTGATTTTTCCATCCAAGGTTGTAATAATTAGAATAGAGATTTTTATTTCAATTATTTATAGCATTCAACGTTTCATATGATGATTGAGTATCAATTATCTGCCTTAGTGAATTTTTCTCTAATACTGGGGACATTTGAGAATAGTTCACTCCAATTTGATCAATCTTTTTCGATATAGCACCAATTTGAGATGCTAAAATAGACATTGCATCAGAGTCATGAATAATAGCTACTCAATTAGGATTTACCCACCGTTCAGTGGGCCATTAAAATTTGTTAGTAGCCATTTCTTCGATTAAAGAGTATGCTTCATCAAAAGGTTCTGATATTAGTGATCCTTTTGCGGCAGCATCTATAATAGATCTAAGTGATCCTACTAATCCATTGTAAAAATTTTAAATTATTAATCAATCTGGTAAAGCATGGTGTGGACATTTTTTAAGGAGATCCTTAAATCTTTCCCAGGCTTCATATATCAATTCCGCTTCAAACTGACAAAAAAATGTAATATCGTTTCTAAACTTAACTGTTTTCAATGGTGGAAAATATTTAGCAAAAATTTTTTCCCCAAGTTCTGTTAGATCCAGGTGCTAATGAATTTAACCAAGCTTTAGCTTTGTCCCTGAATGAAAATGAAAAAATGTAAGCCTAACAACATCATTAGACACTCCATCATATTTAAAAGTAGCATAAATTTAAAAACACTCCATCATATTTAAAAGTAGCATAAATTTCAAGAAAACTAGCAAGATGTAAGTTAGGATCTTCAGTAGGTGTTCCTCCAAACTGCTTATTTTATACCATTTGGATAATAACAGGTTTACGCATAATGAATTAGCAGCAACATCAAGATTTTGAATAGTTAAGTGAAGTTCATCTGCTGTCGGATTAACATAATCTTTTAAAGGTCTTTGTCAATTTTCATTTATTTGATTATTTAAGTTATTCACCACTTTGTTCAAATTTTTAACTTCTTTTTGTTGTTTTCAAAATTTCTAATAGTACGTTCTAATTCTGAATCGTAAGAAACTGAACCTTCAGATCCAATATAATAAGCAAACAAAAATTTCTTAAAAATACTCATAAATAAAGTTATATATATTTTTTATTTTTTATTTTATATCTTTTTTGATTTTTTTATATTTTATCTATAAATTTTCTAATTTATCAAATCTATTTAATTCACCGTTACCTTCCCCGGCAAGGGCGCAAAAAACTTGATCCCGATAAAATATAGTTGTGTAAAGTTTATAAAACTGACTCCACTTTACAACGGTGCCAAAATCTTGGTATTATATTTTATGAATAATAACATTAAGCATTTAATGTTAGGATTCTACGCAAGTATACGTATCGTTATCAAGTAATATAAGACT
>NW_018243782.1:0-3823 GCF_001263595.1 Phalaenopsis equestris | reverse complement strand
AATAGGGTCGGCACTGACATTGGCTCCGTCGGCTCCAGTGACCATGAATTAAATCAACACTTTATCAAATGGCACCGTTGGCGCCCAGTCTAGCGCTATCAGTGTTGAACAATTTTTCAAAAGCTCAAATTTGACTCCAAATTTCATCTTTTTTTCTCCAAGTCCTAAAAATCACCAACCTGCAATAAAACATTAAGAATACAATCTATTTAATTCACCGTTACCTTCCCCGGCAAGGGCGCAAAAAACTTGATCCCGATAAAATATAGTTGTGTAAAGGTTGTGTAAAATTTATAAAACTGACTCCACTTTACAACGGTGCCAAAATCTTGATATTATATTTTATGAATAATAACATTAAGCATTTAATGTTAGGATTCTACGCAAGTATACGTATCGTCATCAACTTTCTATTTAAGCCCCAAATATCGATCCCACAGGGAAGGTGTAAATTAACAATGATAAATTTTATCAGGAAATTTACAGAAAATCAAACGAAATCACTATCACTAATTTCAAATGCTAATACGTTAACCAAACTAAATTACTTAACTAGTAGCAAAACTTAAATACAAATTTTTAATAATAAACAGTAACTACTAAACTATGTTTATGTAATGAAGCTTTTTTATGTGAAAAGGCATCCTTCCCACTACAATGAAATTTTGGTGAAATGAGATGAGATAAATGTTTATAATATGTATTGTGCCAAATAGCAGAAATTTTAATTCTCTACCCTGATTCAGTGCATAGAAAATCATTGGGGTGAATCTCAGTTTTAGTCCCTAAATCCGAGGCTAGGCTAGGAGGATACTGGCTCCGAATCCAGAGCTCCCACTTCCCTTCCCTTGAAGGCTAACTCGCGCTTTAATTCTTAAACACTAAGATCAAATTGGGGATTTTAGTCTGGCACCCAAAAAATCTCCATGTCTACATCCAACAATGTATATTTCTCTATTTATTTGCACTTAACTCCATGAACGAAATACTCCTTCATGGACCTAAATGTGATTCTCACTCTGTTGTAGAACTCATACTCCGTTTCGCAGATTATATATTTCACAACATATTTTAACAATTCAATTGGTCAGATCAAAAAGTAAATTAATAACTGAGTTGAAAAACCATCACAATTTATTTTATATTTTAACATTGGCACATCCAAATTATCTTTTCACTTCACCATATCTCAGAGTAGGGAGAAAGATAAAGAAACTTCTCAGACTTCATGAGAAAGATACAACAAAACACAAATTTTATATATAAAAGAAAGTTTATACAGCAATAATAAAGAAGCAACACTTATCTAAAACTCTTTCTTAAAGTAAATCCCTTGTAGCCTCTCTTAGGAAATGTAGGAAGAAGAAATCTCTCACATCTCTCCCTCTCCAACACTCTTAGAGAAGAATTCACACTTAAACTCATCACTAAAACTCAAAACTATAAAGATAATAAATGACTACTGGTGTGGAATGGCGTGGAAGGATACAAAGTGTCACGAAGGGGGGAAAGGAGATGCGAAGAGAGACCAAGAGAGATTTTTTGATCAACTTTTGGCTTTAAATAGAGCAGCCCAAGGTTGGTTTTCCAATAGGTGCATAAAAAAACTCTTCAAAAAGCATCCAAATTTGTCGAATCTTCTAGAAATAGGGTCTGCACTGACATTGGCTCCGCCGGCTCCAGTGACCATGAATTAAATCAACACTTTATCAAATGACACCGTTGGCGCCCAGTCTAGCGCTATCGGTGCTGAACAATTTTTCAAAAGCTCAAATTTGACTCCAAATTTCATCTTTTTTTCTCCAAGTCCTAAAAATCACCAACCTGCAATAAAACATTAAGAATACATTCCTTTGAAGTGCAATATCACAAAAAATGAGTATAAAATATGGGTCTTAAAATGCATATATTTTTTGTATATCACAATACTATGCATAAGCAAATATAATGAGAAAAAAATTCTTAAAAGTATTCTTAAATTTCAAAACAAAAAATATTTTTTTATGATTTTTGAATTTTTTTCTTTTTGTATAATATTTTATTTGCTTTACCACTAAATTTCCTAATTTCCCAAATTTATTTAATTTACTGCTACGTTCCTGGCAACGGCGCCAAAAACTTGATCCCAAAATTATATATGTGTAAAATTAATAAAGTTGACTCTGCTTGGCAGCGACGCCAAAAACTTGATTCTTTATTTATGAATAAGAAATTGAAGCAATTTATGTTGGGACTCTAGGCAAGTATACATAACGTTATCAAGTAATGCAAAACTTTCTGATTAAGCACCAAAATTATTTAAATCAAGAAATTCACAATGATAAAGAAAATCTACTACTCTAAATTTTAAATGTTTAGGATGCTAATAGAACTAAATTACAAACTACAAGCAAAATTTACTAACTACAAGCAAAACTGTAAAGCAAAGCTAAGCAATTACTACGAAACTATATTTTTGTGACGAAATTAACAAATATGAGAAAATATCTTTCCCACTACAATGACTTTTTAGTTAAATGAGAGAGAAATTGTTTTAATTTGTCTTTTGCCAATCAAGAGAAATTTTAATTCTCTACCCCTAGACAAATGTTATAGAGAATCGTTGGCTAATCTTAGGCTTAGTCTCTAACTCGGCTAATCTTAAGTTTAGTCTCTAAATCCGTGGTTAGGCTGGGAGGATACTGACTCTCACTCCAGAGCTCCCACTTCCCTTCCCCTGAAGGCTAACTCTCACTTTAGTTCTTAAACACTAAGTCCAAATTATGGATTTTAGTCTGTCATCATAGAATCTCCAATTCTTTGCCCAATAATGTATATTTCCCTATTTATTTGCACCCAATTCAATGAATGAAACACTCCTTCATCGAATCGAATGTGATTCTCAGTTTGTTAAGAAACTCATACTCCAATTCCCAGATAGTATGTTTCACAACACATGTTAACATTTCAATTGGCCAAATCACAACGTTAATTAAGAACGGAGTGAAAAAATCATCACAATTTATTTTATATTTTAAAATTGGCACATCCAAATTATCTCTTCATTTCAATATATCTTAGAATAGGGAGAAAGATAAATAAAACTACTCAGACCTCATTAGAAAGGTACGACAAAATACAAATTTCATAAAAAAAAGAAAGTTTATACAACAATATTAAACAAACACCACTTATCTTTAACTCTTTCTCAAAGAAAATCCCTTGTAGCTCCTCTTGGACTCTTTCTCTCTTTAAAATACTTTTGATTCTCTCTTTGAAGATGTAAGGAAGAAGAAATCTCTCACTTCTCTCCCCTCCAACAACTCTTAGGAGAAATCATCCTTAGACTCACCATACTACACAATACGCACAATGAAACACTAAAGGAAACTCAATGACACACTAGAGGAATCCTTTTTCTGACCAATTTCTGCTCTAAATAGAGCATAATGTCAGTTCTCTAAGAGGTGTATCAAATAACTCTTCAAAAAGCATCTAAATTTTTTGAATCTTTTAGGTTTTTTCCTTGCACCAACTTCAGCACTGTCAGCACCCACGATGGTGTCGTCGGTGCCCATGACTTGAATTAAATTTGTGCTCTCTGTCAAATGGCACCGTCGGCGACCATGCTGGCACCATCAACCTGAGTATTTCTCTCCAAAATGTTATTTTGACTCCAAATTCCATCCTTATTGCTTCTTTTTTGCTCCAAGTGCTAAAAATCATCAACCTACAATAAAATATGAAAAATACCTTCTTTTAAAGTGCAATATCACCCAAAATGAGTATAAAATATATCTCTAAAAATACATATATTTTTGGTGCATCAGAGGCACCTCTAACC
>NW_018243781.1:0-309 GCF_001263595.1 Phalaenopsis equestris | reverse complement strand
AATTCAATTTAATTTCTAAATATATATCTGTCAAACAATGTACAAAATTTTAAACAAGCGAGCAACCCACCACCAATTATTATAATGCTTTACAAGATTTTTGTTGAATTCAATTTTTTGAAATTAGAAAAAAGAATTATTATCTCCATTTAAATCTTACTTCTATATATTTTACAAATTTGTTAATTATTTAAAATGTTGTTTTGTGCGGAGAAGACAGTATAAAAAAATGCAATTTTTATAATGTCGTTGCGCCCTACTAAGAGAAAAAATTTTGCACCATGACTTCAATCAGGGTCTGTCATGTGT